>NW_026623534.1:675552-758640 GCF_030028575.1 Malurus melanocephalus
TTTTTTTTTTTTTTTTTTTTTTTTTTTTTTTTTTTTTTAACCTTGGTATAGACCTGTTTTAGAGAACATTTTCTCTTCCCTTCTTTAAACTCTTTCTTGTCAGACAACACCTTTTCAAAACACAGTGACCAAAACTAACAACAGACTGTTCATCTTGCAGGACCACAGCACACAAGATTTATACATCACGGCACACTTGCAATTTTTTGCAACAGCAGCTTGACTCATGCAATTTGCATYCAGTATAACCTGTGGATCCTTTTCTATAGACGAGCTTGTTCTTCTCCTTGTATTTATGCAGCTGATTATATATGCCTAAAAGTAGAACTTGTAAAATTGAATTTTATCTTATTTTTCCCTTAGCTCATTTCAAATTCTAATTCTCTCCTCCAGGACAGTTACAGGTCTTCCCACCTAGATGTCATCTATAGATTTAATAAACAAACTTTTAATTCCTTTAGCCATGTAATGAATAAAAAAACTCAGCAAGTTAAAACTAAAGACAGGAACAAAACAAGCACTTAAAGCAATGCAAAATACAAGGTTCTATCTTGAAAACAAACTACTGTCAACACAATTTTTCAGTGTTTATACCTGCAATATAGTAGTTTTGTCCAGAATGTGAATCTGCAGCTTACTTTTAAACATCATGCAAGTCAATGTTAGAAGCTTGGATCCTGAAAGTTAGAATATCAATGGTTCTCTCTCCCCCCATAATATCTGTCACTTTAATAGCAAGATATTAGACTGATTTGATGCATGTTGTTTCCAGCAACTCTTCATGATGATTCCATTGCATCTCATTATTAGTTTGCAAATAGCTATATTATCATTTCTGTTTGTTTGCTTGCTTGTTTATTTTACCAGGAATTGAAATTACATTAGTTTCTATTTCACAAGCTCCTTCTTCATGCCTTTTGAAAACAGAAATCTTATTTGTCCTCTTCCAGACTTCTAAAACCCCAAGTACTATTCATGAGATTTCAAAGGTAACCTTTCATTTTTTGGAATTTGCTTCATCCTGCTTCTTTGTAAGGAGCTTTGGATAAAAGATATTTTTAAATTGAATTAATCTGTCTTCTGAATACTCTCRAACCTATACTTCTCTTAGGTCTGTGAAATACTTCTGGTTAATCATTCCTYTTTGCTAAGTGTATTAATAATCTGAGCAATGTTCTTTTTTGGTCAGAACTAAAACAAGGAACTCCAGAATTTCACACTTCATTTAATAGCTTTCTCTCTGTTTTGAACAGTGGCAATTTTTTCCTTGACTGTCTTCTTACTAACACCATAAGAAAATTTCCTGTCACTCTTTACAGTCTATGTAATATGCATCATGATTTATTGATCTTGTCCTTTTGACTTTTTTCTTTACAAACAAGTTTTGTTKTTTTATACTTATGTTTAGCAACTTGATCTATTTTCTGAATCTGCACAAATCGTTTTCTGCTCAATATCATCYAAGTACTCAGAAGTTGGTTATACTTGCTTTTTAACTCTCTAGTCTCCCTCTACTTTCAATTGTAGCCTCAGAGTGACTTTTTTAAAGGCCTGCTGTCTCTCTTGAGCARCATTTTCCTGAGACTTATTTTCTATTAGATCTTTCCAGTTGGTTTTCTGACTTGACTATATTCTCCTTGCCTTACCTCTGTAAGTTGCTTCAGGTTGTTTGTACAGGAATGCATCATAAATCACAAAGAAAAATAGACTCAGGATATTGTAAGACTTTGTTATAGTGTGTTGCCAGTGATAAATGTGATGCTTTTTTTTTCTTTTTTTATATGTTTTCAGGTTTGGGGTTTGGTGGGAGGGGTTGGGGTTTTGTTTTTTTTTTTTTTTTCTTTTTTTATATGTTTTCAGGTTTGGGGTTTGGTGGGAGGGGTTGGGGTTTTGGTTTGCTGTTTGATTTTGGTAGGTTTTTTATTCTACTTTTTATGCTACATTAAAAAGCAAACAGAAATGGTTATAAGCAGAGAAACAGCAGGATGAGGYATCATTTTGGTGGGCAGAAACAAGTGCCCTGACTCTCTCTCTTTCYTTGCCCACCTTCACAGATAGCTAGAATGCATTTTTGAACGCTAGGAAACAGATACTGCGAGGCATAAAAACAAGCTTTAAACTTCTCGAGGCAAAGATATCACATTAGCAGTCGCAGACAGAAATGGACCCATGCAATCAAATCCTTCCCTCAGCAGTACAGGCGGCTCTCAGGGAATCCGCAACATCCCTTCCACAGTGCCATCCACACGGCGACACGACAGAGCGAGCAGACACCTCCAACCAGCTCAGGCTGTTGGTACAGGCACACAGAAATCCACCCCAGGAATTCTGCAGCGTTTCAAGGTCAGTCTCCGTGGCAAGGGCAGGAGATTTCCGCAGCGCACGTTTGTCAATCCTGCGGCTGTAATAACGCGGTGCCATCTGCAGCCCCGCACCCCCCGAATCCCCTGTCAGCTGCTGCTGAGCTGGAGGAGCCAGGGCTTTTCGTGATTCCGCGGTCACACACGCGCTGCCCAATTTGTTTAACTCTTTCTCCGCGCTTCGCTATTGAGAAACAGCAGCAAAACAACCTAAACGCACAGCACTGGATACGGAATGTAAAGAGAGCTGAGCTGAGCAGCCCAGACAGGGCTGGGGCTGGCAGCGCGGATCGGGCAGCGGGAGGGGAGCTGTGCCATATGCTCAGAGCAGGTACCCATTGACGTGGGAGAGCTGCTGGCTCCCAGGGAGTGCTGGAGCCAACAGCTGACACCACCGGGCTGGGAGCTGCTCCCCAGACAAGCCATGTGCCAGCCTCGGGCTCCAGTGGCACAGCACAGCTGAGGGAGAGACAAGAATACCAGCACAACCAGGTTGTTGACTCTCTTCCCAATTTCTGGCATTTCKCTTAACAAAAAAYAAGCAAACAAACAGAAAACYAGGCATTTTGTTYTGCTCAAATCTCTTTGCYTGCTTTTCTGAGCCTTAAAGCAGGCRCAGGCTATCTCACCTTTATTTCTAGTCATCCTGGAGCCTGGAGGCTCTGCCCTCTTCTTCGCAGTCCCTGCAGAGCACAAGGAGCAGCACATGGGTTTTGTGTAGCTTTGGCCCAGAGCACATCCACTACGGGCTCACAAAGGTGACAGCTGTCCCACAGCCTGCCACAAGCTGGTGGGGTGAAAATCAGAGGTGGAGGTACAAGCCTGGCATTCAMAACCACAGCCAAGATCAAGTTTCCTTAAGATTTGGATGGATGCAGAGAGGGATGCAGATGAGGGGTCAGAAGACAATGAAATGGTTCACATTTGGCTTGAACCAGCAAAAGGTCCAAGTTTTCCCATCCTCAGGACATCAACCAAAAACAGAGAGTTTGTCCAGCTAGCGGGGAGAAGTTCACTGCATCACTCAKTCTTCACTGCAATTTCAATGCTCCTGCACTTGCATCAGCCTGGCAACTTTCAAAAAACTCTGAAATGACCTCAACAAGCATGGAAGTGCAGAAGGGTAAGCAAGGGCGAGTGGGAAGCCCTTTTGCTTCACAGTAAATATTTCTGTCTTCAAAGCACTAGCTGGCTGGGGCTTTAAATGTGGGCAGATATTTCTCGTTTCACTGCACGGCCAGTTCACTCCAGCTCAGCCACTAAATAYGTGAATTTTAACAGCATTATTCGCTCCCCAGCCCAAGCAGCTTTTCCTTACAAACCACTTGGTTTGTCACTGCTATACAGAAAGAAAACAAGAAAAGTTTTCTTTTAATGAGAAATCTTAGATATCACAAATTGAAAGCCATTCAGGACAAAACTTTAAAAAAATTCAGCTCTGATATAAGACAAGATCTCAGTTAAATGAACACATTTTCATATATCCTAGATTTTCTTCAGTTACTGAATACTCCTCTTTTTTTTTTTTTTTTTTTTTTTGATACTTTATGACAGTTCCTGAAATAGCATTTACTGGTAGTAAATTCTCCTAAATTATCATACCAGCTATTGCAACTGATCAATTTAATTTTGACTGATATGTTAAAGTGATTATAGAAGGACTAGGCTCCTGAATATAATTGAATTTCAATAGAACCGTGGCACTTAGTTCCTTTCAATATGTAGAAGATTCCAGACTTTAAGACTAATTATTAAAGCTGCTTAAAAATAAAAAGTATAAAAATTTTCCAAACTACCCCTCTTTTCACTTAAGAAAGTGCTCTCAAATTTACATCATTTTCCACCACAAAAAAAGATGACATTCCAAAAAGAAAATCATAAGAAACCAGGGGTAGTTTTTGTTGGATAGGATTGGTTAGGATTGATGAACCATTTGTTTAGCAGAGCACATATGGAACACCAATTTTCACTTTTTTGATTAAAAATTCTCACCCACTAATGAAAAATTAACAGATACCCRATCTAAATGAATTTAAAGGTAAGATTAAATATTTAATAATTATCAGAACATGCTGTTATAGGGTTGTAGAAGTTTCAGAGCTTTTTTTTTCTATCACATGAGCTGGATGTAGATTAATGTGGGGTTTTTGGCACTTAAGAAAATTGAAAATAATTAATCTGTAATGGCATTGATGGAAAAAGTGTTCAAAATGTCAATAAAAGTGCTGCTTTAACAGKGCTTCAAATAGTCTACTTACGCAACTTAAGAGACACATTATCTGCCAGACTACACAMTTTTCCATTAAAATCTATGAAAATCTGCAGGTGTTTAATTACCTGCTCTCCCATTGTTCCTTGGCTGCAGCAGGAGTAGTTTGAACACTATGTAAAAATTAATGTACAATTTAACATAACAGCTATGTGGATTAAAACTTTCCCTAGTTTCTATTTTGTTTGAAGAGTCTCACACAAATAAACCATAAGTTGCTTTTCACCAGAAAATGTTGTTTAAATATGTTGGCTAATTTCGAAATATTTTTGACTTACAGAAAGTGTTAAGTATCACTATTAGAAGTATCAACATAAGACCATGAAATACCTGGGGAAATACTGAGGAAWATTACATCTCATGAGAACAGCTTAAATATATGCTCCTTTTTCCCAAAGAAGGAGGCTGTTCAATAAATTCTTATWCAGGAGGTCATTCGAGTTTTCACAGAATCAAAGCATGGATGAAGCTGGAACGGATTTCTGGGGACATTTGGTCCAACTCCTTGAGATGGACCAAACTGGGGGCATTTGACCCTGCTTGAGACGGGCCACCTAGGGCACATTGCTCAGGCCTATAACCAGACAACTTTTGAATATTTCCATAAATGAAGAATCCACAGCCCCTCTTGGCAAWATACATCAGGGTTACATCACCCTCACAATGAAAAATTGTTTCCTGACATTCAGAGGGAACCTCCCACATTTCAGTTTGGGCCCTGGCACTGGGCAGCATCAAATAGAGCCTGTGTTTGTCCTCTTGGCTCCTTCACTTCAGAGGAGATCCCCCCGAGCCTTGTCTTCTCCAGGMTGAGCAGTCAGCACTCTCAGCCTTTCCTCATATGAGAGATGCTCCACTCTTTTCATCATCCTTGTGGCTCTTTATTAATTCTCTCTGGCACATTCCTGTCTCCCTGGCGCTGGGGGAGCGCAGATGTGGGCCCAGCCTTTCAGATGCAGCCTCTCCAGTGCTGAGCAGAGCACAGGATCTTTTATCTACTCCCTTTATCCSTTTATTTTCTCCCTTTATCTGCTGGCATTTCTTTGCCTAATGCAGCCCAGGTTATAATTTGTGTTCTTTGCAGCATTCCTGACTCACATCCAGTCTGGTGCCCACCAAGACCATGCCATGTTTTCCAGCGGGGTGGCTCCCAGCATGTACCAAAGCAGGAGGCTGTTCTTCCCGACACCCAGGAGTTTGTACTTCCCCTTGTTGAACTCCACAAGGCTCCTGTTGGCCTGTTTCTCCAGCCTGCCAAGGTCTCTCTGGATGGCACCGTGACCCTGTGGCCTCTCAGCCAGTTTGGTGCCATCAGCAAACTTGCTGAGGGTGSGCTCTGTCCCGCTATCCTCACAACRGGAAAATATTAAACARGAYTGGACCCAGTACRGATACCTGGGCATCACCTCTAGCCGCTGGCCTCCACCCAGACACTGCACTGCTGATCAGCACCCTCTGGGTGTAGATACTCACCCAGTTTTCAATCCACCTCTTTCCACTCATCCAGGCTGCACAACAGCAGCTTCTCCATGAGTGCCTTACAGGAGACAGCCCCAAAGGCCTCCCTGAGGCTCAGCCAGACAGTGTGCACTGCCCACCCTGCAGCTACCAGGATGGGTGCCTCATCACACAAGTTTATTAAGTTGATCAACTCAGAAGTCAGCCTTGCTGACCACACCTGATGATTTTCTGATACTTAATGTGCCTGGAAATGGTTTCCAAGTTTAGCTGCTCCATCACCTCACCAGGGGCTAAAGTGAGGTTTGGTCTGTAGTTCCCTGGGCCTTCTTTCTAAGCCATCTTGCAGCGTTCCTAAGTCTTTTCTCTTAGAGTTTCATCARTGTCAGAAGGACTCAGATAACACAGTTTGATGTTTTTGGACAGGAACATCTAGTATTTTGGGTCTGAACAACATACAAAAAAGGTCAAGAAATGTGGGATTTCTTTAGGCATTTTTTCAAGATCCAACCAGCTTTCTTGGTATGCTCTTTATCTTTCTGTTTCATGCCTCATCCTTCCAAGACAGGCCCACAAAAGGCAGCCAGCATTTAGCTGTGTAGTTCAGGATGTGAATCCCGAATCAAATATACACATGTACCCAAGGACCATGAAGGGCATTGCACTACATCCTCATTACCTCTGCCCATTGCAGAGCATCATGCTTCACCCAAGACCAACAGATCAGGACCCACTTCTGGGAGCAGGCATCTGCTTTCTTTCCTTGAAGAGTACACCTCTTCTCTATTTCTAAAACTCTGTAATTTCTAGGGAAAAAAAAAAGGGGGAAAAAAAACCAGGAAAGGAAACAAGTCATGTTTTGTGGAACCGCTCAGTGATGCTAAGTTGCACTCCCTCTGCAGGTTTATGTGTTAAATTCAGAGCATCATTCTCTGAGTCAACAAGGGTTGGGCCATCCTCCACTCCTGCCACAGAAGCAGGAGTATCCTACATTACAAAAGAAGAATTAATTAGCAATGGAACAAAGGAAAGAAGGAGTGTGGATAACAACATGGAATAGTCTCTAGGATGCACCTGGACCACTTCAGGGACAGTTATTTTAAGTTTCACTCACTTTTAAACTTTTTTTTTTTTTTTGTCTAACCAAGGCACCCTAGGACTTTGCAGTCTCTCTTGAGATTAGAACAAACTTTATCCTTGCACCTCAAGGGACCCAGGTGGGATGCCTGTCCAAAGAGCCACAGCTCACTCCTGTCAGCCCAGCTCCTTGATGCAGTGGTGAAGAACTGTTGTGCTTGCCACGATGCTACACACTGGTGTCACCAGCGTCTTGCAACCCCAATCCCAAAGCTTATTTTCTTCCTGAGCCCTTCCAGATAGACACTGTCAYACCACTGCATCTGCATTGCAGACAGACAGGCAGGTCCCTGGGCTATCTGTATCTTTTGCAATCCTTTGTGAAAATAGCTCATTGCTTTCAAAGGTATCCTGGAATATATTTTACAGTGCTGTTGCCTCCTCAGATAAAAGGGCACAATAAGACCTTTCACTTGGCAGATGTCCCTTATATGGGAATTACCTCCCAGCTCTCAAGATGGCCATCAGAGGTAGATCATGCTCAAATCTGTTGCAAAAATGTGAAATGGATGAGATCAACTGCTTTGTTATCCTKGTAGGCTGTCTGATCAAAGCACTTATTTTCCCTGCGTAGAGAGCACAACTTGTCCTATCAACACCATTACAGTTAGTGATGCTAACTTTAGTTTYATGCAAGTTATTTAYAGCTTTCCACATTTCCATTTAGGAACTGTAMAAGTCCTGCTTTCCTTGTTTCAAGGCAAATTTAGGTTCATTCTATGCTCCAGTCTAACCAAAGGAAAAAAAAAACTGGAAGCTGTGTAGTTCTCTTAGCAAGGGATTGCACCCAGACTAAGAGTCTCTGCAAAAAAACTCCTAAAGGCAATCCAAATATTCCCCAGTTTAGGTGACAACCAGATTTTTATTGAACTCCTTGACCTGGAAGTGGCACAGTCTTTGTTGTTCAGGGCTGAGTGCCACTCTCAGTCTTGAAAAGTGCTAGTCCCAGGCTTCCCCACAATATGTAAGCCTGTGAATGCTGCAGGAGGCAGTAGTAAAAGCCWCACAAAGGGAATTTCCTCCCTCTTTATACCTGCTGCAGCTCACCACCAACCCTGACCAGCTGAAAAGACATCACTTCACATGAGGTTACCAGATTTTGCTGATTTTGCTGAAGCAAATTGCCTTATGTAATTTTGATGTTTTTGCAAAGCTAAAAATACCAAAATAGGGAGTGGAAGGGAAGTGATGAGGTAATCATGTTGAGAACGTTAAATATATAGAATAGAACTAAGAGAGAAATACTTGTATTTAGTMGCTGGAAGAACCTTTCGGAGCATGAGAAAGAGACAAAGACTTAAATTCAATTCTTTTCTTTTCCTATTATGCAGRACTGCAGCATCAACAACCAGCAATTGAGAGAAGAGATACATCATTAAACTTATTTATAGCATTAACTACTTTGCATTCATCCACACAAGTGAAACTGTAAAAAGAAGAAAAAATTATAAAGGGAGTGTGTGGTTCTTTCATTAGCTTGTCTGTAATGTTGGATTGGTCCATAAATTAATGTGTAAAAGAGGACGGGGAAAAAAAAGAATTCAAAGCTTTGCCATTGTAATTATAGCTCTTTAAATATCAAAAGACACAAAGAAAGATTCCTTTTGAAAAGAGTACCGATTCTCTTGGCAAGCCACTATTAAATACTTGCATAAATCTACAGTCTGTATCCTGTAAGTTGAGGTGACATTGCTAGCATGGCTCACAGGTCTCTTCACRCGACTATTGGAGCACTTCAGGATTATTTATATATATATTATCAGGAGACCTTGATGAGATAAGATGCCTTCTTTCTGTCATGGGTAAAGGGCTAGGAAGCAGCAAATTTCTCTGCAATTTTCTTGCAGAGAAATCCAGCAAGTGAAACGGCCTTGATGAAAGGTTACCTAATGGATTTGGGCTGCTCCACATGCAAACTCTGAAAGTCTCTTTGGTACAACTCAGACATTCAGGTGCAGTTTCACCACAGATTTACCAATAACTCCTCCACAGAGTGGCCCATGTGCACATGCCCTGTCACAGCAGCAAGACACGTGCCTGCATCCCTCTGTCTTCCAGTTCACACGTATTTGAGCTCAGAAAGCCACCAAAACTAATAGACAAAATGYAGTAGCAAAGCACTTTCTAATATGCAGAGCAGAGTGGATTTCTAGGCACCGCAATTTCTAAATTAAAAAGTCACAAAGCTCAGTTCTCACCCACACTTTGTCCCCTCACAGGCAACCTTTCCTCTCACAGTCTCCCAGTGATCTCTTGAAGGGTGCCACAGAGAACAGATCTCATTCTTGACACCTGCCAGGATAAATCAATGTCCTTTGGTCCTTTACATTTCACATTCTTCAGGTCCAGTCCCATATCAGAGCAGTAGCTATTTTCTAAAAAGTCCAAATCCCCCACAGCACAGGGTGTCGTAGACTAAAATAATCATTCCCTGCTCCAGAAATAAATCAGGAGCAGGCATTTTATGAAGTTGAACCACTGCTCCCACAAAGCTGAGGTCAATACCTTCATGAGTGGCTGMAGCACCTGAGGGTTTTCCAGGGGCTGGTTATTTCCTCAGTCTGCAGCCTCACAGCTCTCAGCTGCCCACAAGTTGCCCTGTTGATGYCCAATAGCCATCGATAATCCACATGGAGTGCAGCAGACTGAGCCTTGGTTACAGCACAGCCTGTCTCATCATTTGGCACTTAACAAACAAAATCCAAGGCACAGCACATCAAATACACAATGGAATCTGAGCTCTTTGATGAAACACAGCAACTTTCCCCCAGATGCTAGAAACATCTGCCAGGGCCCAGAAATGGGCACTTGCAGGACATTCTTTATGAAAGCAGGGAGTTTGGGTGCTCTCCTCTTCTTGCTCCTCAATAAAATACAGTCAGAGGCACCACTCTTTCTCACTTCCAGGTATTAACWTTAAAGAATAATCCAGCTGAAGAGAAGCATGGTGTCTGCATTGGTCCCACAAAGGGAATGAACTGGACTACAGGAGGCAAATGCAGGAACGATCCATATCMGACTTCATAACAGACATGRCAGAAATGCAGAGCCCAGARGCAGTTTGGGGCACACCACAAACCTTCCCATAGATCATACTGAGATAGTGTGAGTGAAACAGATCATTTCTAAATGTAATACATTTACAAAGCCAGCTGCATAGTTTGGGCAGTGTCTGCCCAAGTTCATGTTGGAAGAAAACTGCATTTAAGGCTCAGCGGGAAGAAAAACAGTCACTCTCACAGATGCCCTAATCAYCAAAAACACACTGTACTTTTTGCACTGACTTTCCTGAGAATGATGAAGAAAAGGTTCAAGAGCAGACCCTTGAGGTGCACTGTACTGCCTCCTAAGAGTGACTTGACACCGTTTAGCACAACCTATACTCATTCTCCTTCATGAGCTAACAAGCCAATTAATTACAAAAGGCAACAGGTTTTGGCCTAAAGCCAAATTACAGTGGTGTCATTAGTCTTTGCTTTGTAGCAAAATCAAGAGTCCTGGCTGGATTACACTCTCTGAACTCTTCAATTCAAGGATACTGTGCTGTACAATTCCAAGTAGGTGCTCACACACACACATCATAATTACAGGCACAATAATAGCAATAACCATCCGTATTTGTAAAGGATTTTTCAGCTTCAAGTGTTCAGAATCTCTTGGTAAAAAATGTGACCTTGAACAAACATCTTCCCTGTGCAYCTACCCACCTGAAGATGAAGAAACACCACATATGCTAACACATAAAGTTTAGCCTGGAGGAGCCAATTCACCAGCAGCACTCCTACACCTCTCCACAGCCTGTCCCTTCTCTCAGTACTGCACCTATTTCTGACTGCCTATACTTTCAATTTTTTGCAGATTATCCCTCCAGACTGATTGCTCACAAATTGAATTTGAGGGAACAGTAYTTTAAAAACAGAGATGAAGGATTCATACCTGACAAGCATCTTGTTCCAATGAAGATACTTTAAAATAGAATAATGTTAACAATAAAAAGCAGATCTGCTGGGTCTACAACATACATTTTAAAACCATACATGCATAGAAAAAAAAATCAATAAACTCTGAAGTATGAAGAGATGCAATTTCAAGCAAGATGGTGATCCCCTAAAGATTTTGSCCAATTAGGCTGCACCTCTACCACTACAATTTAAGATCTTCCTCCCGAGATATCTTCACTTTCCACCTCATTTGATCACCCAGCACTGCTGTGCTACCCCCTGGAGTGACTCTCTGAATTGCTGAGCAGGCTGGAGAAGCTGCCATGAGCCTCCCAGCCCATCAGTGCAGCATGCATGGCTCAGTGATGCGAGGGCAGTAGCTGCAGCCAGCCAAGCAAATGCTTTATTCAGAAATTGTGAAGGCTCGATCTCAATCCCATTCAGCATTATTTATGATAAAGCATCATATTTAAGCTAGCAGGATCGATAGCTCATCTCATCARATTCCTGTATAATGTGAAACAATGGGAATTCACCCTGTGACTTCTGTGTTGCTGTTGCTGCTTCTGATAAAATATTATACAAACATATTGAGGAAACCAATAGAAAACACCTGAGATGTCTATCTGTGTTAAAGTTTTATTACTTCTGGGATCTCAAAAGGCTTAGGAAACATCAACGAACATTGTTTCATACATACTCATGAAAGGGTAACGTAATAAAACCAGGTCAAACAACAGTGAATATTAAATTTAATGTAAAGTATGCAAAAGAATGAAATACAGGAGGTGCTGCAAGAATTAATGAAAAAGGAAGGAACTGTACCTGTGATTGTGGGGGTTTTGGTGAGTATTTTCTGGGGTAGTTTGATGGGGTTTTAACCGGCACACAAAATTATTCTACATCCAAAGAAAGATGCAATTAATTTTCCACAATTTTTTCTGACTAAATTTGGAGCAGCTGAGAGGTTGGTTATTTCTATCTTTAAAAATGGACTTATAATGTTGCCATCTGTTGGCATATGACAGATATAGCATCCCACAATTCCAGACAGAGTCACAAAAATGCAGAAAATTAAAGGGACAGATGTGAGAAATACATGCTCTCATTCGGTTCCAGTGCTCACATCTGTTCTCCTCAAAGGTTTTTCAAACATATAAATCTATCCACAGAAACTAGCACCTTGAAATGTTATGGCATTTCTGGTAATCATAAAAATCATATTCTAGTASAGTTTACTGCATTCCAAAACTTTACTGGATTCATAAAAATCTGGTTTCCATCAAGAGGACACAAAGTACGCAGCAACATTACCTGTCTGCTTAAGTTCCCTCTCCTTCACAAATCATGAGCATGTCTCATGCAGCTGTAATAGAATTGCAAGGACACAGTTTCAACAGGTACCTGCAGATACTGTGTGTTTCCYTAACAATTAGAAAGGAAACTGGCACCTCTTTCTGACAGTTCCTGTACGCTGCCCTGTTCCTGTGGGGTCACAGAGAGCGTGGCCCCCATGCTGTGGGTGTGAGGGCATTTCTTGTCACTGAGGTGGCTGCCTACCATTGCAAGCACATCAGCCTTTATTTGCAACGTCACCCATTTCTTTGTACCAGGCTTTTGGCAGGCTGCTTGCTAGTGCTTCCAACAGCAACCAGGATTTGTCCCTCTTCCTGCTTGCCTGTCACAGCTCCTCAAGTCACGCAGCACCAGACCCTTCACTGACTTGGATCGTCGCTGCTCCTCACAGGCAGGAGACGAAATAACCACAAAACCAATCACACAGGTTCACTCTTCCCTCTACTACCTTAATTTTCTACRCCTGTTGGTCATTTTCCTTTGGATTTGAAATTTGCATTGCATTTTCTTCCAATAAGATTGAGAAAGTACAATCCCTACCCACCTCCACCTCTGTTCTGCTCATGGGAGTGGGGACTAAGGGTGTTTGCATATTTGTGAGACACACATATGCTTCCATGGGCAAACTTGTACCTCCTTTTTTATTCATGGACAAGTTTTAATAGTGAAAAAAGAAATGCTCAAGTTCTTATTTTGTCTTGGATACAGTGAGCCCATTTTCACCTTCAGTACAACATAGCTCTTCTGTAATACACTGTATAAATTCTCACTCAAAATGGTAGCATCATCAAAAATTAAAAGATAGAGTACAAAACAAACAATATTGGAACTACATAAGCATGTTGATTATTCACATGAACGGTTTTTGGTATTTACAGAAAGCATTGACTGATACAGCTCACTGGCGCTGTGAGCACTGTGTTAAGTCATTAAAGTGTGAGCAGTCTTTATTTGTATTGCAGTAATATTCTGTATCCCCATCCCAGAACCCCAGTGTGCTCAGTGCTTACAAACAACCACCAAATCACGACTGTATTTGAGAATTAATTTTTTTTTCCTTTAAGAACTAATTTCATCTTTGACAACCCCTCATTTTTCTACCTATTTTCAATTATTTTGAAGCATAAAATGACCTGCAGGCTACCAAGAGGGAGACAGAGTTCCTCCACACGCCTCCTACATGAAACATCAAAATAAGTAGAAAATCCTAATTATTGCCTATTCCAGAAAGGCCAGTGACCTATATAAAATTCACAATACAGAAGCAATTACATGYTTTAGTTGATAAGTTATAGTTGAGAATAGACTTTCTTATCCCTCTGGCTCCTCAGGTAAAKGAATAGAATGTAATGGAAAAATCTTTTCCCAAAAAAAAAATCTGAATTTAGGACCAAAGCAATTTTTGTATCAGCTGGTACTTAGCAYTGCCCATCTAAATATGATAGAAGTTGAAAAACAACAGAAATAACCACAGCTTCTTAAGTTTCAGATGCCAGTAAGCAGTAGGACCAGTGATTCAATATCCCCTCTGTGGGCTGCCCTTTGCTTAGACCTTCTGRCCACATGGCAGGGCCATGATTTGTATGGCCATGAGAAGGCCAACCCAGGCAATAAGGAAAATACAGTAAAATTAAATAAAATTAAGGCTGTCATTGCCAATATGGAGTCTCTCATTTTGTCTCGTATTTATTTGCACTTAAAAATAAATTCTATTTATATACTTACTACAATTCTGTCAGAAAATGGGGGTTAGGCTGGGATTTACTACACAGAAATGTGCACTTGCACACTGTTGATCTACAGTTAGCAGTTTCCCCACTTTTTTCACATTTTCCTGCAGAGTGATGATTGTGTGCGAGACATCCCACTTCAGTCAATTACTTACACAACTGCTTGATACTCAAACTCCTTCTCAAATGAATTTTTCTCCAAATTAATTCTATGAGTAACAGCTACACAAGTTAATTTTCTTCACTCAAAATCCCAGCTGTGGCAGAGATCACTTAAATTCAGTCATCTGGCCAAAAAGCCTACAGTGAAAGTCAAGATGCAAAGGCTAGACCCTGGTAGTTTTAAACTTCTTTACACAACAAAACCAAAAGAGTCTCTGGGAATTGATTGTGTGTTCCTAAGACCCCAGTCATGACTGGAACCAACCTGCCTCTTTCCTCCACCCACTGGGAAGCCAGTCCTGATCAGGTGTAGTGGAGCTTTCAAGAGCTTTGGAGAAACACTTGGTGCCCTTACAAAATAAGGTGTTACATAAAAGAGAGTCACCGTGATATCAGACTTCAGCTGCACTAGAAAGCAGAGCRGAAGCAACAGCCAAATTTGTGAGGCACCCTATTCTGTCAGTCTTGCATCTCGCTCACTGTCAGGGACATCAGYAGAGAAACACTCAATATTCTGAATCCTGAAAAGGCTCAAGCACAGAAAAGGTAGTGGGATGCCTGGCACTTGCAAAATGAAAACAATTCTGGCCTTGCATTGAATGTATTTTAATAGTTTTTTAATTGACACACAAAAACCAGTAAACGTGTGGAGAGCAGATATATTCAGGTTTAGAGAGCAGCTGAGCGGGGGTTCGGTGCGACACCAAAGCACTCACTTACCTTGTGCATCTGTGTTGGAGGGCACGACTCAGCAGCAGAGCAGACGGGGGGCTCCCCTCCAGCCCTGACCCGAGCGGGACGAGGCTCTGCAGCCGGGACTGCAGGGGGAAGCAAGACCCGTATCCACTCATGCAAACAAGGGGTTAACAGCTCCTCACATCCCCCTCCAAAAAAAGCCGCTCCTGATAATTGCAGAGCGACACTTCGTGAGAAATTAAAAGTTACCTAAACAAGTCGGTTTCAAATCCTGCATTGTGATGCAAAGARAATTTTTAAGAGACAAATATACGATTCAGAAAATGTTCGTATGGCCATTTGTAAAAGGAAAAAAAAAAAAAAGCTGGAAAGTGCTCAACGGTCCTGTGTCACTAGGGAAGGGTCATGTAAAAAGTACTTCTGTTTATTTCATTAGCATCCATTTTCATCAATACCCAGGGTGGTATCACTTCACACACTAGAAAGCAGTTGCCAAAAACAAGCTTTCAAAAATGTATCAGTTGATCAGAAAGTGCTGATGAGATGAATCAATTTATGCAGACCAAGGAGAAATATGYTCATAATCCCCTCGCAGCTGGAAGAGACCGCGTACACAGCAGCCCGAAAGCAGCCGTAGCAAAACCCTTGGGATTTTTGCTGCTCATGCTTAACACTCCGACACCACTGCCATCTGCTGGCAAACAGAAAGGTACACATTTCAGTCTGATAAAAAAAGATAAATAAAACATCAGAATTTTTAAGCATGAAGCGTTAGGGCTGGAAGTGAGGGGTTTGCAAGGTTCAGGGCTGCAGCAAGGCTCCTGCGTTGGCCTCACCACTGGAGACAACGCAAGGTTGGAAAGCACAGCGCCTTCCACCAGCAGCACTGGCAGCACCGACTGATGTTACAGCTCTGTCTCTGAAAGGGTTCTCCTTCCCACGAGGAAAATTAAGTATGAAATGTTACTTCGATAAAGGCAGTGAAAAATCTTCCATTGACTCTGGTGGGAATCTACARGTGTAATTTTAAAAACACATCCTGTTGGATAATACTTTTTTTTTTTAACAGTTAATATATGCAATCAAAAGCAGAAAGAAAAAGTACTAAGCAAAGTCAATATACCACAACATTTTCTTCCTCTCTCTAGTCAGTTTAGGTTTTTCATGAAATGCAGAGGAGTCTTTGGTGACAGGCACAGACCTGAACCAACCTTCCTGGATGCTCTCTGAGTACCAAAGTGCTATGTAGTTTACACAAAAAAATTTACAGTGCAAGTGTTTTTTCATTTTCCCTGGCCAAAGTGAAACAGATTGGAACACCAATGAGTTTTCCTGCACATTTCTTTGGGATTAGTTGATAAGAAGAAAAACTGTTCCGTTCTGAAAACTCAAGTACAAACCCCAAAACTAAAGTATCTYTCACAAGTCTAGAATTGGTTAAAATTTTCCAATAGAAATTAAACTTTGTAAACAGAGCAAAATAATAATAATTGCAACAACAGCAAACTATTTACTGCCAAGGCACTGCCATTCTTTTAGGAAAGCATGTATATTTTGTGATTTAATGAGTCTTCAGAATTTTTCAATAGAACAAGATTGTGCCTTAGGAAACAAACAAAACAAACAAATCTTTGTTCTGTAATCATTAATCTGTAAACTACAACTCTATAAAATTTAATCTATAAATTGRCACGTTRTTCATGTTATGAMAAGATCTARGAGACTAGGTTAGGACCCCTTTTARCAGTAGGACAATATAGGAACCTACAAATTTTCTAAGATAACAGAAATACCGTGAAGTCACAAATAGAGGATTTCATCCATCAGTTGGCCRGGGAATGATCCTGGCAGCAATAGCAAGAAGTTTCTCTGAGCTGCCTGTGTGATTCACATCTCAGAATGCAGCAAGTCACCCTCGTTCCTTGCCATGGGCAGCAGGCACTACTTACAGATGACTCCTTTAAACCAGGCAGCAGCATAAAAACCAGCTGAACCTCACCTCATGGTGGGGGGAGGACAGAGTTGAGCTGCCTGCCTCTGGTYAGCATCAGCCTTTCTGCTCACATCACTTACAAATACTGCATAAAGGCAGAGAGAAGATAAAGATTTTGAAGGACAATATGGAGGTAAGATAGTAGTATAAAAAGAGACTGATGGTATTTTTAAGAAAATTAAAAGACAGAAAGAAATTGGCTCCTTAGGTTACTTCAGAGGAAGAAGTTGGTRCAGTCACAGTGGAAGAAGGGTGGGTAGGCTGGGAAGGAACTGTGAAATGGAGTTTGTGTGCAATGTGCTAAAGAAGTGATAAAGTCTTAGCAATGGCCTGGGGGAAGAAAAAAAATCTTAACAAAGTTGAAAACTGTGTCCTGCACATTTGAATAAAGTAAGCARCAATTCCCATGCCAAAATAGATGTTATAATGCATGACATAGAAAATTAGAAAAAAAGTTGCCTGGATTGAAATTAAAAAAAAAAATCTGCAATTGGCTATAATGCACAGGAAAGGCAAAGACAATACCCAAAAATGTACTGACCTTTATAGGTCTGAAAAAAGCAAGAAGGCAGAGTTGCCYTGAAGATAAAAATGGGATGTTTATCTGTGAACATACAGCAGAAAGGCTACTTTGTCTTCTTTTAGTGTACTATACATATCCTTATAGATTCATAGGTGAATGTATAAAATAAAACTTTAGTATTTATATAAATACAAAGGTTAAAAATACAGACCCTCTAGGGACTTCAATTAATGGTTGGCCATTCGTCATGTGGCATCACACAGGTGGGATAGGGATGACTGGGGAGGAGAAGGTATTTTGACCACAGAGAATAAGTTTGCAAGTCTAGAAATAACACCAGTCTCTAAAAATGCCAAAAAAAAAAAAAAAAAAAAAAAAAAAAAAAAAAAAAAAAAANAAAGAAGGAACAGAGGAATAAAAGCTGAAACCAGTCTGAATTTGCAGAGGATATGTAGTCAAAGTCAGTATTATCACTGCTAGGAACTAGAAAGAAATTACCAGGACAACATGGGAGTCACTTGCAGGGAGTACAAGGGAAAGAAGGAAATTGCCCAGCGCAGAGCTGAAAAGTAAAACGACAGCAGGTAGGACTTCCAGTGATTTTGGAGAAGTGGAAGTGAAGAGGGGAGGGGAAAACCCTGGAGCTGAAATCAGCACTGATAGATGGACAGTCAGAGAATGAGCAAGGGAAACAGAGCACGCAACATGTAGAGTGGGTAGTGGATGCCAAAATGGAATCTGAAGTATTAATTCACATTCAAGTCAGAGGAAACTTTTTGGCTTACTTTTTTGGCCTATGATCCAGGCAATCTCAAGAGATGAAGCCTTCTCTTTGCCCAGGAGCCCAKCTTCCATGATGAAATATTAAAGCATGTGTGTTATAGAACATAACTAGATAAATGGAGCATCATAGAGAAGTAAACAAGCAATATGGCATTGAGCAGAGATCTTGCAAATGAGAGGGGAAAATATCAGCATTTTCTTTCAGTTTGGGTCTGGAATCTATCCTGAATTTGAATTAACTTTGAAGATCAAAAGTAAGTGTAGTTAATTATTTAAAGATATGCTTTGGGGGRAAGCCTTGTTTTTCTGATTATTTGTGACTAACTTTTAATCTTTAAATTATTTTATTACACTTTCTGTTGAATAATATTTTAAGCAGTGCATCCTCTGATGTTCCCCTGAGTTCCAGCTAGAGTGTAGTAAATAACATGCTTTGGAACTCAGAAAYTATCTTCCATATTCCAAATATCATAAACTTGAAAATGTTAGAATATGTTTTTTTCCTCCTCGTTTGTGCAGTTTCTTTTTACTTTTTATAATTTTGGGGGACTTTTTTGGGTGTAATGGAGAGTACWGTCTTACTTGTTGCCCACTGAGGCTCCTAAGTTCTATACCTAACAGAAAAGCAAGTAGAAAACTACATCATGTAGTGTAGACACATCATGTGTCTCCAAAGTGTGATAAACACTACAAATGCTTATCTAGATTAATTATATTATTCTCTAACTCCCTTATCAGCATTRGAACAAATATCAATTATTGGTTGATTATTTATTTCTAACACTTTTCATGCAGAAGGATCATCTCACTACCCAAAGTGAGAGGTGCTGCCATTCCCATTCAGGAAGCAGCTGATCTAAGGCCTAAAACAGTGAGGAAATAATGTCATGTGAAATCTAATGTAAAAACAGCATCTCATGGCACTTCGACTCCCACTCTGTCCATTGGACCACATAAACTGATATTTAATGGGATACAATTTACTGGAGTCCTTCTATTGCACTTTTTGTAAATTATTGTTTTACTGTACTAGTAAAAGGTCCCTGTATCAAGTATTTAGGGAGCAGCCATCCTAATTGCATATTATCCATACCCTTTTTCAAGTAAATAAATTGAGATATCTCTCGCAGCGAGTATAACAGCAACAACTAACATCAGATGCATTATAAACTCCTCAATAGTAACTGGTTTAGACTTATTGTTTGTAATTTATCACAGAAAGAAAACAAATTTATGAAGGCAAATAGTATTCATGTTGTGCTTGGCCAATGGAAAATCATTTAACTAAGAACCTAATTTGTACACATTTTTTTATATCTACAAATAGTGATAAAATTTTCCAGTTAAAAAAAAAAAAAAAAAAATTATAAATCCTTGAAGCCAGAATGAATCAAATTAATACAAACTTGGTTACAAGCAAATATTTCAATAATGAACTCATAGCAGACCCTGGGACAGCGAACAGATAGAAACTCCATTCAACTGCCACTGAGGTAACATTCAGCCTCCTTTAACAGCATTAAAGTTGAAGGATATAAAAATTTACACTGTCTGAGTAATAACCTCTGAGAAATTGAGTTGCAAGCATCAGTAACCTTTGATATCACTGGCACAGGGGAGATCTCAGCCTTGCTGAGGGGCAACACAGGTCTCCAGTCATCAGAGGAACATTTTATTTCAGGCTTGAAGAYCTATCTCAAACAGCCAGCAGCCAGCCACAGCTCAATATCCACAATAAGTGACCACGGTTTACGGACCAGAGACCACTGCCATGAGGGTCCATTCTGTGGAGTGGACTGATACTTTCATGCATGACACCAAATAATATTATTTCGAATACAGCCACAAGCTGGTTTGCTCCATTTACTTGTTGTTGTTTGTGCTGTTTGTCATTTCTTTTTAATGCTTTCCTAATAAGCAGTTAAGTTGTCAAAGTTCATAGAATGACTTCAACCTGATGATCTCACGAGTGCACGTCTGCCCACGGGAATGGAAGTGCCAACRGGATGAGTTGTTTATCTCCAGTCCCCAGTGGCAGAGCACAGCTACGAAGGTCAGACATTACATTTGCAAGAAGTGACAGAGTTTCTGCATCTCCCTCATAATTTCAGCATCTGTAACTGAGAACTCTCCAGACGTGGGAATGGCAATAAGAAAGGACAAGTGCATATGGGAAGGTGAAGGTTGCTATAGCGGATAATGCCACGTTGTCATGTACATTGCTACGTGACAGCTGGGACTTCAGAAGGTCAACCCGTCATTAAAATTCTCTTAAAAAAAGTAATTACATTGGGCAGACATGCCAGGGTGCCCCAGCTTTCATTTGATGCTCTAAGAATTAAGGATGTCATGATTAGTTTGCAGAAAAGAAAGAATGATAGAAACAAAATTCGTGAAGTTAAAGAGAAGTTAATATACGGCATGCTGGAAACTTGTATATTAACCCAAATGTTGTTAAAAACAGTAATCAAAAATCCTCAGCCTCTTTTCTTCAAACTTTTTTATTTAACTTACTTGTTTAAATAAATTGTAAATTCCCAGAACCCCAGATTAATAAATTTCTTCGTTTTAAACTCAGGTGCTGTTTCAAATCAACTGTAAGGATCCCTAAACAAAGAATGATGGCCATGATTTTTCTAGCAAGACAGTAACATGGCCAACCTTCCAGCAACAAATGGAGAATTTGAATGAATGAGTGGGAGCAAGAATGAAAAACAAACCATCAGAATGGCATGAAGATTGTTTGAGTTGAAAGCACTCTCTCATGTCATAAAAATACAATATAAGATTAAAGGAGAGGAAAAAAAGTTCTTTTGCAAACCTCATCTTATCAACATTAGAAAATTCACAAAATAAAAACATTAAGGAGATTAGGAATATTAGTAATGACCCATAAAACATCTCAGTGACCTTCAGAAAATATAAAATACACTTCTTAAATGACACTTTCAGTTCAGGCATTATACATGAAATTAAAACATTGATAATCTCAGATGAACAACTAGCTGGTATAACAGGATTTGAAATGTAATTACCTAATTTATGTAATTTACATATGTAATTTTTTAATTTTRATTCAAGATATTAGGGTGCAGTTAAAAAAAAAAATATTATTTCTGTAACGTGGAAACTAATGTCCCCAGAATTTTGCACATCTGTTTCAATGAACAACAGTGGAAAATCTGCTCAGGCAGATAAGTTATTGTGGTTAGATTTCAGAAGGAGCAGTCTTTAAAAGGACATGAGCTTACTGTTCCTTGCTTGCTGTCCATTGCAAAATCTCATCAAGCTGCAGCTGTGGCAGCTTTTGAATTTTAAAAAATGAAGAGAATACTCATTGTGCTTTACTATAAATTATGAAAAGCCTAAATCTCAATATATTAATTCAATTTTTCAAAAAGTTCAAAAGCAAGAATAAGTCCATGTTTTGATGTTTAAATTTCAGACTAAATACCCAAATCCAGGTAAAATATAAGATTGTGCTTTTATTTTTAAGTCCGTGCCACACTTATAGTAAGCCGAGAGTCTGTAAATGTTGAGAATCTTGCTTTTAATTGCCTGTGTTTTCTTTACAGAGATCTATTTGTACAGACTTCTTCATGGAGGCATCATTTTATTGTTTASATCAAGGACTAATAGATCCATCAAAACAAGAAGAATTTCTATTATTTCTGTTTAAAGAAAGCAATCATTTTTTTTGTGAGTACAGAAACATTGCAGGATCATMCCAAACAACAAGCATCTCATTAATTGATTGAAATCCTGTTGGAAAATACGATTTTTTTCCTTCTTGCAGAGGTTTTGGCTCAGAAGCCATCAAACATTACCCCTGCCCCTTTCCATGGACCTGGAAGACCTCTGGCAGCTTAGTTCACCCTCTAATTTTCTATTTTTGGGACWGGTGTCAGCACTGACATTCAGGGAGGTGGCCACTGCACAAAAGTGATGGGGTCAGCAAATCTGCTCCTGCTCRTGATACATTTAGTTCTACAGGCAGTATAGAAGTAGCAATGCTGGCATGAAAACAACATAAATCTGTCTGGCTGCAGTTAGGACCTCTGGCACGTCCATGAAGCCTCACCTCCAAATGCAATGRGTCTCTGGACCCTCATTTTTGTTTGTGTACAGGAGTCTGTGTTTGCTAAACTGAGAACATATCCTTTGGTTTCAAGTGCATTTTTGTGTCCAGGTAAATCTCTTTCTACAGAGATCTAATAACCTCCAGTTAAATCCATTACTGTCAAAGAAATACTTAATAAACTGTACTCAGCTCTGACAGATCTATGTAGAATTCTGTGCACTGAAAAAAAATACTATGAACCATCATTTAAAGGACATAGATGTTTCCACTCTTCRTAGGCAAAAATGAAAACCTTGCACAGGTAGATGTTAAAAAAATAAATGTGTTGATGTCCAAGGTGCATTTCAATGTACGTGTTTGTCAACAAGCGTTCAGTGGCTCTTGAAGACACACCAGAACAATTGTGAAGGTGAGATACTAAGAAGAGCATGAAATGAAAATCTCCCCTCAAGTTTATGAGGAGTGTTCAAACATTGAATCAGCATTGCCTCTTAGATGTTTTAACAAAAAAACAAACAAACAAACAAAACAAAAATAAGAAAAAAAACCCGACACACACAAACAAAAAACCCCACCACACCTATGAACTGAAGAACAGCTGCTTTTAAAGACTGATGTGCGCAAGTAAAACTCCTACTGCTGCTATTCACAATTAGGTCACAGGTATTGCACGATAGCAGAGTCCTGATGTAAGCTAAACTCAGCAGGCATGGCAAATACTGGTGCTAATACAAGCATTATCACCTAGCTCTGGTTACAGCAGCTGCGATATCTGCAATAAAACCTAAACTGGCATTGATCTGCTCTAGGGAGCTCATTTCATCTTCCCCCCTCCACTTTCTCCTCCCACACCACGRTTTGTGCCACACACTTTGATTCAGGGACCACGTGCCTCAGTGTTTGTGGAGACACCATGTGGCACTGGGGGCTTTCATTCCTTTGTTGTGGTTTCTAGCAGGTAAGAGGAGAGTCAGTAATAAGAATTTAAACTCCTTTTCCTCCTTAGCCAATTGCCACAATCTAGCTGCTAACAAGATTTCCGAAAATACAGAAACACATTTTGTGCACACRTAGCTTGCTTTTGGGAACTTCTGTTAACATTCTTGCAAAGCCCACACAGCTCCAGGCACTGTGCAAACATATGGGAGTATACAGACTGAAGCAAACACTAAACAGTAGAAAGAAGTGTCAGTAGATGGAAAAAAAATTAGACCAGTGATAAATACTGATTTAAAATAACAAGGATTTATAATACAGATTTTAATAAACAATACTGTACATTCCAGTGGAGACTTCATGCTTTTGACACACTGTTATTGCTTGCTGCAGAGCTGTACTCCCATAATTTCTTCAGGAAGGTGCCCAGAACACTAATACAGTCAAATATCTGGAGCATCTCAATACCACAAGTGGCACTCGTGTAAAATGCTTTGAACTAGCATGGGGTTTTTTACACCTCGCATTCTAATACAATTAAATGTGAAGGGGAAAAGTGCTCTATAACTCGAAGTCTCTTTTTTTTCCCCCACTTTTAAACAGAACCCAGTAAACCAAATCTCAATGGCTCCCTCTGCTGTCATGTCTTAGAAGTTTAATTATATTTGTAATTTTTCTAAACAGGTTTTTCCTTCCCCAATCAGTGAATATCCGGTATTTTGACACATCACGTAGAGTGCCAGCTCTAAAGAGTCAAAGACACCTTTACCCAAAAGCAAATTTCTCAAAGTGCAATTCAATGCCTGCTTATCAAGGCTGGAACAGTAGCATCCCTTTATGTTTGCACAACAGCTACATGTAGCATCACGAACAAATGTTTATGAATGGTTTATCATCTCTGTAATCAGCTTTGGGTGGATGTGGATTCAACTGCAAAAATATAGATTTTGCCTCTAACAAATGCAGAACACTTTGCATGAAACAACTGGATCTGTAACAAAACAACTGCAACAAAAAAATTCAGAGCTATGGGAACAGTCCTAGAGACAGAACATGTTTCTGCTAAAACAAAAAATACTCCACAGCCCATTAATCAAGCTGAAGAGCTGTACTGCCYCTGGCAAGCATTCTGGATTGCTCTTTGCCAGGCCCAAGGGACAGATAATGGTCATTACCTGGCACASGTGAGCAGCAAAGCAGCAATATCAGGGTGTCGTGCCACCCAGCAATTTGTCTGTCTCTCAGCATCCTGGTAGGAAGCTTGGCAACAAATGCTCCATCAGGGACATAACTCCACACCACAGAAGTCAACAGGTCACTCAAAAGAAGCAGAACCAGACCCCAGGATCTGCCCACCYGCTCTTAAAGAATAAAGAACTCAGRATGATACAACTTATTTTCAGCAATGCACAAAAAGGGGGGATAATAAAAACCTGCAGTGCTTGGTCAAAACACAGAAGTGTAAATTTAAGAGAAAAGTCAAACGCTTCAGTACTTTCCAGACTGTGGAAGCGCCTCCCAGGCACAGAGTGTGTGGGCAGAGGCAGCTGAGGAGGGACATCCCCGGCCAGCAGTGCTCCCCTCTCCTTGGCAGTCTGRCAGAAGCACACGCTGCTGAGTGACAGTCCCACAGTGCCCCCTGAAAGTAGATTTGCTGTCTGAGGTTAGTGGAACGACAGCAGAGAACATTTCCATACGAATCACAGAAYTTGTCTCAATTGCCTCCGTCTCCTTTCCACTCTGAACGCGATGCCTCCCAAACCAGGAGCTATATTTATCCCTCGCACACAGGGATGTTCTCATGGCTCTAAATTAAGCAGCTTCTGTCACGCCCAGGACCAGCCATAACCCTTCTCTATGGTTCTCCCCATCACTTCTGGGTGCATTTGTGGCTCCCTGTCCAAAGCAGCCCCAGCTGCACACACTGCAGCAGTCACCTCCCTCCTCTGCTGGGAAAGCAGAGATTGTCGGGTGCCCCGCACCGTACGCACCCACCTTT
Organism: Malurus melanocephalus; assembly: GCF_030028575.1. NCBI lineage: Eukaryota > Metazoa > Chordata > Aves > Passeriformes > Maluridae > Malurus > Malurus melanocephalus. The sequence continues at coordinate 700,977 of NW_026623534.1, forward strand.
CACTCAGGATGCATTTGAACTGCTCAGAGACAGCCTCTCCTCAAACTGCCAGGGTACCACTGACACCTGCAGCCTAATCTGCCTGCAGATTCCACCCCCTGCACCTAGCTGCATCACCTTCCCCCAGGAAACGTGCTGAAACCCATCACATGTCCAGCCTGCCCACATTCTTTCCACTGTTCCTCYCTTTTGACTTTTTCCCAGCACGTTTGTACCATGATGGCAGGCTAATTCACTTGCAGGAAGGAAGTAGTTTATTTTTTGTAAGGACATACAAACACTGTGATTTATTACTAGCAACCTCTTAGCATGAAATGGCTTTGCTCTCATTTTACTAGGCTAGGCTCACACATTAAATTCTACCCATTCAAATATAGAAAATACTTCTAACATCCCAGATTTAGCTTGGAGTTCCACCATCGTAATCTGACAAAAGAAAATCCGAAAGGGCTTTTGAAACATTACAAGTGAAATCTGCCCAAATAACACTAAGATAGCTCCACATTTCAAACCTCTCAAATGCCTTCAGCTTACAGTCATGGTTCTTTGTTTGATATGGACAAAAGTCCATTCCTATTAAATATCAGACTGGTCTTATTTACCTAGATTGCAAGTACAAATCACTTAATCAGCTTCTTAGAGCCCGGTACTACATACAAGTATCAGGGGAAAAAAGCTTTTCAAGAATAACAAAAAAACTTTAAAGAATGATTCCTTATAAATAACTTGGTGCTCTCAAACACACAGTTAAAAGAGTGATCTATGCTTCATTTCCTCAAGTTGGGCCCAACTGCTGCAAGCTTTCTGATTTGCTGGCATTACTTGTATTACTTTCCTGACTGGCAGGCTTGGAAGGAGCAATTTTCATACAAGAATTGCTGATATTACAGAGAAAAAGAATTTGGCACACTTAAACCTGTCACTTCAATATATTTGACACTGGAAAGCAAGGCGGTAGAAGAGGAATACAATTAGTTAATGTGAGCAGTGATCAAGCCCATTCTCTGTGCTTTTTTAGACAGAGGAGAGAACAGAACCTCCCAAAGCTCCTTTTGCATCTATTCCAGACTCTGCCTACAGAGCTGGAATAATTATCCTGAGTTGGGATCAACTAAGTGTCAGAAAGCTTGAAACAAAAGAAGTTTGTGAAACTKATCTTAACAGTATTTGCATGTTCAATTAATTTATTCCCTAACCCCATCCAGATCAAGGAGAGCCCACATTACTGACATGAAACMAAGGCATGAAGATTAAARGATGTTTGCTGTTCTACAGAAACCSTGAGGCAGAAACTCTGTCCCCTCCTTTTCTGTAATGYTATTAATCCATGAATTTAAGGCAAATCTTTTCATTTCACCCMAYYGCAGATGCACCCCCTATATCAGGTGTGTCTTTTTGTTTGCTCAGCCAGTGGATTTGAACTGATCCTTCCTTGAACTCCCCAGATGTGATCCAGCTGTGAGACAAACCTGCAGCAGTCCAGGGGCATTGCTGAGCTGGTTAAGTCTGGTTGAGAACAATCCAAGCAGCAAAGCTGTGGCCCAGAACTGTGCTGCAGAGGTGCCTAACACAGATGGCAACTAGAGGAGCACTTGCACAGGTAACAACCTATGACTACAATGCATAAAAAGGACTTTTTCCATCCTAGCTGTTAYCCTTTCACAAATAATAAATTCTCTATACTGGCATTAAAATAATCTGGGGTCTGTGTAAATTATGGTACACTTGCAATTCAGTATTTTACAAAAGGGCTCTACTCTGAGCTGAAGAACACTCAGGTTAAAATCTGTTAAAATATGAGGTAATATCCAGCAGCATCTCACCCCTGATCTGGAACAGAAGATCCTCGAAGGAAAACCTGGATTCCTAAGCACTTTTTATTTCAGAAAGTATTTTCTCAAGTAATTGCATTTCATCTAAAAGCAAAGGACCCAACTTTCACCTGGGAGTAGGTTTTCCTATGTCAATACACATAGGCCCCAATGTGAGCCTGAGGGAAGTAATCTATAGGGAAGAACAAACCCAAACCAGGAACTAACCTTTTATCAAGTACATTTTGTCTTTGTACAGGGACAGAAGCACTTGATTCAGTGGGAGTGCAGCACCTGCCCCCATCCAACTCCTATATTTAGTTCTCCTGKAGGTTGCTTTAGAATGCTCCCTCTGTAATACCAAATGCTTATAAAGATGGAAATTTTGACCAAATGCTCCAAAAGTAACACTGCTGCAGCTGTGAGGTATTTTTCAAGAGAAAACAAGAGTGTGAAAAGTCTGTGGATAGCCCTTCCAGACACACCTAGTAACAGAAACTTTCCAACCATGTTTCTATCAAAGGCAGCCTAGATTTAATTTTGCAAAGTAAATGCCATTTTGCCTATAAAATAACATTCCATTTATCACCTTGATAATTTTTCATATTTGGGTAAAGTTTCTTTTTAACAGAGAAAGTCCATGCTTAACTTTGTCCTTTTGAGAGAGCTCTCAATCAACTATTTGTTCTTGGCTATCAAGTCAATCATATTGYTATTGCAGATGATATAACAATTATTTAATTATGTTTTGCTACAGAATTTTCCTGTTTTAAGGTTTTCTGAGTCTGTTCAAATTGCATTGAGCTATTTATGTAATCCACAAACCATAAAGCAACTGAAATAATTCAATGAACTAAAAATCCAGGAAGGGTCTTGATTTAGAAAGTCTCAGCACATTAGAGTTTAGGTGAGCATGCTGGAGGCAGCTTCTGCTTTCCTTGCTCTCACACTGCTCTTTTTGTGCTCACAATTGGTTGWGATCAGAGGCAGGATATCAGATTTGCCAGATTTTGGTCTAACTGGCATATGCATTGAGTGTAAAAAAAATGGCAAAAAGGGCTGAGTTAAAGTTTTTTAAATATTTTTACATCTTCTTAAACTTTTAAAGCCTAGGACTGAAGTATTTTCTACTACTTTCTGGATCCCTGTTCAGTAAAAAAAAGGAGAGGGGAGGAGGGAGGGAGGGAGGGAGGGATGGAGGGAATTGAGTTTTATTTACGTATTTCATGTATCTATTTTTATAAATTTTTGAGCATAATGTTATAAACACTAAGTAACAATAAAGTGTTTAAAGCAATTTGATTTAGAAAGAATCATGCAAAAATGTACAGTGCTATTTAATACATCTTTTTTGCATCCAGTGTTTTATTGCATTTTATTTGTTGGGGTAGAAGACTCCTATASAGGTGTGCTTTTTTGTGTTGATATTACAGGACAATTTTAATTTGAACTATGTAGGATTTTCATCTTTATGACATTACTGACCAAAGACTCAGGGCTCATCATAAGTCTGTGAAGCTTTGTGATTAAAAAGAACATGGCCCCAAAACTTTCTGCAATATCAGAGCATTCCATACAGATGGTAAGGAGACCTACAAAATTGGATCCACATCAGCCAAMGAGCCTTTTATTATTTGTGATAGGGGCTAGATGACAGGGGAAGGCTAAAACTTAATCTTAAACCTCTCCTGAAAAATTTCATACTCAGAGGTATAGTCTCCCTTAAGACTCAGCAGTTCTTGTCTTTGRAAAGCTGCACAGAGCTCATCCTTCTTTAAATTCTGCCAGCAGATTAGAGGATAAATTACTTACCAACCTGGATCTTTCCCTCTTGACTTCCTTCCTCAGGCAGAAGTGATTCAAGGTCAGGCTCTTACCTTTGTGCAGAAAGTTGCAACCAGCAGAGAACTGCAGCCATCMTGGGAGGATGCTCCCATATTTCCACCTCTTCCCTCCCACTCTTTCCACCCCAGTGTGATGGAATAYTTGTGGTACAAGTGTTTTTTCACAGATCAAACTCTAGACTCAAAAATCCTTATTTACTATCAAAATTTTATTTGGGGATCCCCTTTGTATCCATTTCTCCACATTCTCTATCATTGTTTCATCCGGTATCTCCTCATTAAACCATTTTCAGTCCCTAATACTCCTGTAGCTTCATGGGTCTTTCCCTAGAATTTCCATGTATCCCACCACTACTGACTTCTATTTGACCCTTTTCCCAACACACACACAAATGAAAAATATTTTGTCAGCACATTCTTTGAACTATCCCCATTTCCTCCGTCTGTCTTATGCAGAAGCTTGTAAGTCCACTGACATCCATTTGCTAAGTTTAAAGCGTCTCACCCTTTGCATGTCCTTCAATTTTCATGCAGAAAATGTGATTTATTATAATAGGATTATTACATTATCAGTTAAATATAGATGAGTTTATGCCTGCTGATGGTTGACTAAGTATAAATGTATGAATTACTGAACTACATTTGTGGATTCTAGTTGAGGATTTGTTTCTAAAAAAATACAAAGAGAAATTTGTGCACATCAGAGTTTGGAGAAATAAAATATTTTGAATATCACATTCAAGATTATCTTTTGACTGCCAAGTGAATATCAATTCCTCTTTCTCTAGCAGTATTTTGATGCCAGAATTTAAGAAAAATGAGCTAGCTTTTTAAAATAAATGTTATCACACTGAATGACTTGAAAACACCGCACAGTACACAGCTATTCTGTCTTGGGCATGCCATCACACCATTATCTCAGTAGTTCATCAAATCATTAATGGCCAGTCTGCACTCAGAGGGTGTTTTTTTCCTCTCATTGCTCAGAAAAAGCAGCAGGGATGGTCTCACTTGGGTCTCCAGCATCTGTGCCTCAGTGGTCCCTTAACYCTGGAGAACAATTGTAAAAACCAGCCAGTTATTTGATCAGAGCTCTGACACAGGGGGAAGATGTGCCCAGTCTCTTTTCACAGGTTTGTGTCACAGTGAGCTGCSTTCTCTTCCAGGGTCATGCAGGCAGCGCTGCCCCAGCCCAATGCTGTACTCTGCTTTGTGGGCTGCTTGCCCCTGAGCTCATGAACTCACAACTAATTGTTCAATTATCTGTATTGCACAAAAGCTTTCCTGCACTGCTGGTAGGTCTTTCTGAGGGATTTGAAGATGGAGGGAGGGAAGGAAAAGTACCTTCCAACTTCTAAAATAAAATAAAATTTTAATTTCTCCCAACTGAAAAAAATAAATCCACCCCAGCTTTTTATTCTCAGTAATCATTAGAACTGTAGGTTTAAGATAAGAAACTCCTTTCAATTATGAAAATACCCCAAAGACAAGCACCAAGAATACTCAAAAAACATAACAGAAACTTAGCTCCATACCGAACCTACATAAAATGTGTAGCAAAACAGTGCACATCTGGACAGTGTTTCCTCCATTTCCTTTTACCTTAGGCTTTGCTGGTGTATTTGCTCCCTGCAGTTAARCCACACAATTCATCTGTTCCCCACTTTTTTGGAAAGATTTTCCATTATCCCTCCCCCTTATTTCAACCAAAAAAAAACAACAGCTCGTTATTTTACACACCATAGGTATGATTAATTGAATTGCAAGGAATGAGAGAAAAGCATCACAAGAAGGCAGAAAGTCATKATGTCTTTCCAAGTGAATTTTCTGTTGCAGACAAAGCAGGCAGGTTCACTGAATGAGATTAAAGTTCCTCAGTCACAACTTTACTTTTAGATACAAAGGAAGACACTAAATGAGAAACTCCATTGTGGTGCAATGCCACAGAAAAGCCATGTTTAACAGAAATTTTTCCAGTCCACCTAAAAAATCTTGAACACCATTAAGACAGATTTGGCAGAGAGAAAATAAACAGAACATGGAAGAAAGTTAAACCRCAAAGTGTTCACAACACAGCCTGTGTGGGAAAACTTCAGTATTTTTTTTAATGCAAAGCTTACTCACATTTCATTTTGTCATTTAATCAGTTTGAGAATAAAAATTACGCAACTCATCATTGTAGCCTGCTCCAAAGACTATTATTCTCAGAAATAAACTAATAACTGAGTAAATTCTTCAGATAACCAACATTAAGTATCACTGACTGTGGGATCAGCTGGCKAAGTCTAGTGAACAGCAGCAATGACCTGGGGCAGGGGAACAGTCAATGGACTGAACACAACCAACCTTCCAAGCCTTGCAAAATGTATTGCTTATTTAAAGAAAGGATGAAACAGGGAACCTTTTACTGGAAAGCAAGTTAAGAYTGTAAATTGATGCAAGACCAAGAGCAAAATCATGACGTGAAGTAAAAAGTGGAAGGGAGGTCTGAGATAAACGGGGGGCAAAAACAAAACAAAAAACCAATCGAACACAGACCAATTTGAAGTTCAACTGGACTGTGTGACCATACTTAATTTTAATTCTTTCAGCATCTGAAATGCTACACTGAAATGAGAATGAAGACCCCACTTCACAACACCCTCTTGGCTGTTTAATATCCTTGTCTCATACAGCTGTGAGTTCTTGTCAGAATTCCCGCATTTCATCTACTTCCTATGACAAGCATTCCTGTCTCCATTTTTGACTTTTAGTTTTTAAAAAAAAAATCATCAATACTCACTAGCAACCCAAAGAGCAGATAATGATAGTTATTTATTAACATTTAAAATAAGCATAAATTTCAGTAACTAAAAAAATTCTCTGAATTGTTCTGCATATGGTACTCTTGAAATTAAAGAAGATCAATACAACGGAAAGGCCAAGCATTATAATCAAATATGAAGGTGAATGGAATACASGTCAAGTTAATAGCAATTACATTACATTAACTTGAAGAAATTAAATACAGTTTCACACATTTTCTGATGAAGCACCACACTCACAAGACCCAGTGAAGCATCTCATGAGAAGTAAGCTGCAAATCAGTTAAGCAGCTGAAAACAAATTGGCAGCCAATTTAAGTTAAAAAAGGTAAAAATTTTGTAACCATATTTTCCAGGTAACTAGCAGAAGAGGGATTTAACATCCAATGTATTCCAGTCACACATCACAAACATCTGCATTTTAACCAATTTAACAATTCTTTACTTCTGGAAGAAGAGATGTCAGTCCTTTCATCCCCTATTTCACAAAGCTGTTAATCTGAACTGATGCAAATACTGGTAGGATTCTTGGGTAACACTGAACAGCAGCTGTATATATTAATGCTTGCAAAATAAAATTTCAGCTTTTTTTAACAGTAGATATACAATTACAGTAGATAATGAATGATCCACAACCTTTAATCTCACCCTTTGCTGAAATATAACAGCTTAGTTGAACTAAAGCTAAAACTCCATTTAGCTGGCACAAATGCTTAGTTTGGAAATTTTTATTCCTGGACTAAGCATAAAGGGAGGATTACTTTTTTTAACTCTGAGGCTCTTTCAGATGTTTGAAGAACAGGAAAGAAAGGATGCATAAATTCAGAGCCCAAGATGAAAGTGTAATGCTTCACATAAGAGGGCACATAGCAAGAGAGCTTGTGCATTTGAAAGTCCATAAGCTCAATTTAAAATATAGTCATCGATCTAGAGAATCTTGTTTCATCTGACATGGACATCCACTTCATTCTCAAGATGCACGTAAACTTGTGCAGGCAGATGAGAAGTTACGGTATCTCTGAGTGGATGGAATTCAAAGCAACAACAAAAAAAAATAAGTTTCTCAAGAGTTAGAAACTAATTTTACAGGCAAAGGAAGTTAACTCAGTTTTAAGATGACAAGTGCAAATGCACAACAGATATGCAAACACCTTAYAAACTCTCACTGTTAACACTTTGATTATCATCACCACCACTAAAATTCAGAAGAACACACAAAAGTGGACCCTCATATTTTAATTACTGTATGCCCTTAAGTTCCAATGAAATACTGTTTCTGTCTCCACCTTCTGAATGAAAATGCTGCAGAGTTAACTTTAAAAAATGGCATACATCACATGGGAGACTGAACTCATCCAGTTTACAAAAGCATGATTTCTCTTTTTAYGTTGTGGCAAACAAGCTAAGACAGACTGAGAGACAAGCTAAACACAGTCAGAAAATTTCCTCTCTCCAGAGAAGGAGTAAGTGAAGTAAGGAATTTTTTGTAGGTTGTGAACACAGCATCTAAAACCAGGTTTCCCTTATGGGCATCTGAAGGAAACAGTTGATAGACATACCCAGAGGAAGTTTCACAGGAAGGGKAGAAAAGTGGAAAGGAATGATTACTTAGAAAGGAGTATGAAATTCACTGTCTCGTGAGTGTTTAACTACAAACAGACTTAKGGAGGAAGATACTTGAAGACCCACCCATCTGCACTTTGCTTTCAGTGTGGCAGAACAGTTGGCTGTGAAATACATAGGTAATTGACTGGAGAAGATATCCAACTGGTCACTCTTCATTTGCATAAAGAACAAGGCCAGAAATTAACAGGTAACACAAACATTACGCATCTCCTAATACTAATAAGAAGCAGATTTTATTATTAATATTTTGCTTAGAGAACCCTGGGCACTGACAGTATCATTAATAAGAATGCTTCACAATTATTATGAGAAGAGAAATACTGTTGAAAGCCTGGGCTAGATACAAATTTAAATTTATGAACTGAAAGGTTCATATTCATCACATTAAAATGCACTTTATTAAAATATGTAAAGTAGAACAGASAGTATAGAACATATGCTTTAAGGAAAGCCTGCCAGCTGCATACTAGTATTTGTATATTAGCCCAAACTAATTTACTTAGAATTCCTATGACCCATAGGGAAATTCCTTCCTTTCCCACGCTGAACTGCAGTGAATATATCAGGTGGAAAACAGATCAAACAAGGATGTGAACAGGTTGTTTCTGTGGAAACTTTCAAATATCTTGAATAAAATCCAACGGTCAACTGTCTCATCAAACAATTTTCATTATCATACTGTAATGGTATAAACAAAACAAAATAACCCCCACAAAATAGAAACCAAGATTTTGCTACCCCTAGATGGAAAAGAATAGTTCTCTTAATCTCCCTTAATTTATCAGTAAATTACATGGATCTCTACCTAACAAAAGGATAAACAAAACTCCGAAAATCTTTGTGTATTTCTTTAACTAAATCAAAGGAAAAGTTAGTACAAATGGCTTTGGAAATCCATTTCTAAAGGGTGACTTGCATCTGAATGTCTAGAATTTTTCATTTTAAAAGCAGTGCTAGAGAAAATTCAAAGACTGTCTCCACTGGATTTTCACTGCAATAGAATCAGCTGAAGTATGTAAACATCTTTCTGGTGAGAGTCCCCAGTAATTTTCAAAAATTAAGGTGACCACTACTTAAGGAATTCAAAACACTGTTGCTTCAGCTCAGTTTCATGTAGGAAAAATGCACTATTTATTTTAGGAATTTTCTAGGATGACCCTGCTTGAGCTGGGAGGTTGGACCACATGGTTCCCTTCCAACCAGACCCATTCTGTGAATATATTTCAAGTCTGTAAATCCTCCTATGAAATAGAAAGAAACTTCAAAATAAAACTTGGACTAAATAGTGAGAAATATTTAAAATGCTTCCTCCTAAATAGTACATTATTTGCACTTGACCTCAACATTATGTTTTGTTTGGTGCCATAGATTTGTTTGGAATAAGAATAATCTTGGCAAGGGCTCTTGCATCTAAACTTTGCAGACACTGAACACTGAAACTGCCAGARTGTCCAAAAAGAGGAAAACAGAGAATGTAGAGCAGAAAGCACTTCATAAATTAAGCACAGAATAATAAAATACATGAAGAAGTGAAATTTGTCTCATTGTGAATATCGACCTTTTCCCAATCCAARTCTCTCAAAATAAAGCAGTGCTCATGTTTTCCTTAAGCCAGCAATGTGGGCCTTCAACTGACAGAAGTTATTTCTGTCAAATATCAAAAAAACTACATACAAGATGCTGATGTTACAAAGTCAAAGACGCTCAAAAATGAGCAAAACTCTTGCAATTTTATTTTGCCCCACTTGTGTTGGTAGGGCAAGCCTTTCTGCAACACCCTTCTATGAGAATTCCCAGGCCTCCTCAGACAGAAAGAAATAATAAAAATGGAGAATACTCAGCATTTCCTCCCTCCTCCTTGTATCACTAAATGTGTGATAACATATCTCACTTGTACAAACTACCAAAATCTTACACTGAAACCAGAACTGGYTTGGGTTTTTTCCCCCAGGGAGCCTTTCCCACTTTTCAATATTCAATGTTCTGTGTCTCTGGCTCACCAGCCCCAGGTATGTAGCTACAGTGCAGCTAAGCCTATGCAACAGTGGGTACCAGCTTCAGAAAAAACAAATCTTTCCTTACCCTCCCACCATCTCCCTCCTAAACACCTAACATCACAGAGAACTGGCCAACCGTTAAAGCAGCAGAAAATGGCTCAGTTTGGATCACAGGAAAACAAAGGCTGGCACAAAGGAGGAGGCACCAGGAACAGAAAAGGGGTTCCACTGATTCCTCCATCACCAAGTTAGAAAGCAACCATCATAACACCTTCACCATATTGAAAAATCAGACCAAAAAAAGGCATTTCTACATTTATTTGAGATATTAAGCACCATTCCTTACCTTTCTGGAGGAAAAGAACTTGTGCATAAGGAAGCTGAAGGCTAGAAGCTTCACATGTTCATTAACTAATACAGCACTCCACAGCTGATTTTACAATGTTATATACTATTTTTACAGTACTTTATATGCACATAAAATTCCTTTTCATTTCAGCTGCACACACTAAACTCTCAGCAGTCAGTAAATCRGTCGCAACATGACTAACACCATCAGCAATCAAACTCTTCTATTTGTAGATTTGCTAACAATCCTGGAACAGTATAAGAACTGTCACAGCTCTCTAAATGTGATCACCTCCTTCTCTCACAATCCTGTCTCTTCTTCCCAGCTTCCAAAGCCTGCAACAGAGTGATGAAAGCACTTGATTCTAAACCTCATTCAATATAAGAGCAATGCTCATGCTATTAGAATAAAAGAAGCATTGGGTAAGGCAGGAAACACTAACAAAGCCTGCAAAAATATGAGTACTGCAGTAAAAGCAAACTGGGTTGCACATGCAATAAATTCCTGAATGCTTGACTCCAACATTAACTCTCTGGTAAATGGAAACTTCAAGGAATTTCATAAGATATTTTTGTCATAAAGAAGCAGAAACATGCTGATACCTTGATGGATTACAGAAGAACTACATTCTTTGGACTCACAACACTGCCTTTTGCCACTTCAGCTGATCAATGACAGTTGGAATAAATCAGCCCAGAGGGAAACAAATAGCTATAAAACCTGTTAGCAAGAAACATATATGCATGGAAGCAGTAATTTTTGGACTGAAGCCAAATTTCATAGAGATTGGGCTTTGTCTCCTAGTCTCCTCTTACAATATGCACTTAGCTTATCCTTCCCTTATCCCACTTGCTATTTGTTACACATCTACTTAAGTGACATTGCTTCTTTACTCCAAAATACAGGAGTAGATTCCCTTTTGAGCTTCCAGAAAACTGGCAGTAAAAGTTAAGATTTATATCTGCTACTCTGCAGTCTCAAACAGTATTTAAAATCATGAGCAGGAAGTGTGCACTGAACTTCCTGTGTTTGCATGGTTGTACGAGTGCAAAGGGCTTAAGAAGAGAGAAAGCAAAAGTCAGCAAAACAGTCTGGATTCTAAACAAACCTTTGCTACTTAAGCTGCAGAACTCAGACTGCCAAAATCTGTAAATGAAGGGCTTGAAACACAATATAAACATCTGTGTTGGACAGTAAGACATGAAACATGTTCAAATAATATGTGCTACTGCTATTTTAAGCTATAAGATACCTGACTTCTACATTGCTGTTCTAAAAAGAGAAAGCTATCTCTGGAGTTTGGTACAGGTTGTTCAGTAATTTGTACAGTCAATACACCCGCTTAACAGTTTTTCAATATTCTCTTCCAGCAGACAGAATGTGTTGCTATATGAACTGAAACAGAATATAAACTCGTTAGAGGTTAAAAACTAGTATAGAACTGGCCAGTTTAATATGTATTCTACTATTCTTGTTGCATGTTTCTAGCAAAAATCATCTTAACATGGTTATGAATATATCAGCTCCATGGAACAAAGTATTTTTCTCAAAGTATTTTCAAATAGGGGAAAAACATCTCGACGTTGGCACAATGAAACAAAAAAATTTGAGAAACAGAGTATATGCTTGCTAAACAAGAATTATGTTTATTTAGCTAGTGAATCACCTAGAGGAGTAAATTTTCACTTTCATGATAGCAATCTGTCAGGCTTGCAAACACCCAGAAATAGGAATTAAAGATTATTTTAAATGTAGTTATAAAGGTCATAAAAAGTCTGATTTAGACTGAGGTACATTTACTCAAAACTGAGATTCATTGAGTGGTAGCAAACAAACAGTTCCTCAGACAAATGCACTTTTTTCAGTATACATGTTACAGAAAAAAAATAAAGAAATGTGCATTAACTGGTGGTGTCCACCAAGCTGCATATTAATATTCTCTTACACCAAACAGTTTGAAACAAGGGAAATGTCATTCTATTATAATTTCATGTTACGATTCATTTGGCTAAACTGCAGCTTAAAGTTGCTTTGCCATATTAAAAGATTACTACAATAATTTCCACATGAACATTTAGACTTGAGTTTTACTCCAGGACTAAATATGGCATGATTTGCTTTTAATCTGTTGAATAGCTAAAAWCTGACAATTAAAAAAACTACAACAAAGAAAAAATTAAGTTGAAGCAATGTGAATCTCACATCATTGAACCACTTCTAATGGTTAAATGTTAGTATTTAACAAATTCAAAGAGTTAATGAATCCTTGCATTCGTTCGGTCTCCTGTGCCTTAGCTAGGATGCATAAATACAAAAGACAGCAGATACTGGTAAAAGCTTCAGGACAGAAAGTGCTTGACGAAGGTACAGTTCTCAAGTGTGTTTGGTGAGAGAGTATAAGGGCAGATGCACTGATGAGAACCATTACAAGAAGAGTCAATTTCGTGTTAAAGTGTTCAAAGATGTCACCTTAAGCAGAAAAAAGCTTTAATAACGTCTTCTTAGACATATTAGGCATTTCCAGAGTCTACATCATTAGTGTTGTATTCTAGCAGGACATCTCCATATAGTTATTGTTTGTTTCTATTTCTCTCCTGAAAAAAACAGAAAGAAAAAAGGACAATCATGTTAATACACAAAGATCAACATTATCTCCTTTCATTTTATTCAGCATTTTCATTGCTTGCAATCTAGCTAAATCAGGCAACATGTTTTCAAGGAAACAGCTGCAATCATTTTCAGGAATATGAAATTATCTGATTTAAGTCAACTGCTTCAAAAGAAACACAGAAGTATACATCAAACTACAAGGCAAGCATGTTCCAAAAAATTACTATCAAAAAAGGACTTGTAATATCATTATTACAGTAAAATACAGTAAAATATATTGCACAAAGTGAACTGAGCAAGGAAACMAAGGGACCTACAAATAAGGCAAAGATGTACCCTAAATCTTCTGCTTAACTTGACAAGAAATCGTCTACTCTCCATCCATTATATCCTTTAAAAAATATGGTATTTCCAGGTATCTCCCTCCAGACCCCAKGTAATAAAATGTTCCAAAGTTTTTACGATCAAAAGGTAAAGAAACTAGGTGGTMCAATACCATCCTGCATACAAATGCTCAAATGGCAAAAAAAATATTTTAAGAAGGCCATTCATTCCTTTTTTTAGAAATTACTTTCAATAACAAAATGAAAAATCAGTGAAATAAGAATGGCTACAAAGAGACCCCACTTCAGTGTGAGCTGAGCTGCAGTGAAGACCATATTAATTACACAGCCTCCATAGCACAGTGAGATGCTGCACTTGGCATTTAGGGTTAAAYACTAATGGCACTGTAACTCTATCAAGGACTAACTCATAGTCCGTAGTACAAGTCTAACAGAATAAATGACATTTTCAGTGCTTTATCATCATCCTCCAYTTTCTCTCCTTTGTTCAAGGCATACACACAATTAGGCATTATAACTATCTTTAGGAAAAAAACTGATCAAATCTTGTTGCTTTCATAATGCATCTTCTAGCATGTAAAAAAGCCACTGTGGTCTGAGTATAAAAAACTAAGACCTTGTCCTTCAGTAGCTTGTTCCATAACACCTTTCTTTATATGTACAATTGAGCACATTATAGAAAGGTAAGAATACCTGCATCGAAGAAAGGTAGGTTCCCATCCCCATTAAAAGAGAATAAAAAGACAAGAAAAATACCTCTCCATTTTTCTATTATTATTSCATCATACAGCATATTATAAATGGAACAGTAACACAGCAGGGAAAACAAAATAACCCAGGAGGCATTTGAACAATGATTTCAAAACCACTCTCTCAGATACTGCATTGAAATTTTATTATACTGGAAACTATTTCATAAAACTGCAAATTAGCATATGAACCCACACAGATTCTCACAAAAAGACATTCTATTGAAAGAATAAAGTATATAACATTTATACTGGTTATTACTAGTGATCTAGTCCTTTATAAGACAGATCTCCAAGTTGCTTCAAGACAAACACCAAAAACAGTAAAGCTTAGTCTTGATCACAAAAAACAGCTCATGGTTACAACAGCTCTGTATCTAAGATTCGACATTTGCTAGAGCAGAACTTCAGTATATTTAAAGCAAGAACAACACTTGGACTATTCTAATAGAAAATTCTTTTTGATCATTTAAAAATATGACTAAGATTTTCATAGTAAGATGCTGTTTTTAAAATGTAAGATTGATAGTATCTGTCATTAATACAAGCTGATATCTTAACAATGCACTGTTGGCTGAAAACAGAAGATGACTGGCCTCATGCCTCACTATGCATGTAAGATATGCAAAAATAGCCTGCTCACGCACATCTCAGATTGTTCCTCTAATATTAGCAGACTTCAACTGCAAGAACTACACAAAGTATTGAAAAGCACTCCTGTGGTAGTAAGTAGAAGCCTATGAAACTGCAGTGTTAAAATACTGATACTGTGTATTTAACAATTTTTAATACAATCTGTATACAACTAAAATCGTCCATTCCTGTTCATCTGCAAGCACTACATATGTCACCACTGACTCAGGCTGTCTAGAAAGACTCTGCATTTCAAACTGCTGTAAACTGACCAACATTACACCTCGTGAAGCCCTCAACTCAAAATGTGTTTAAGTTTATAAAAATTCAAGTAGAAAAGGGATTACATCCTGACTATCTACTTCCAGTTGATGAAATAAAGGATGTGTTGCAAATTTTGTCTGCTTTGAATTCTACAGAAGAAAWAGGCTTCAAAACATCAACACACTTTTCCTGTAGTCTCAAAATAACATATTACTACATTTATATTTAAATAYTTCAAGCAGACATACAAGCATGACATTTTTCAATGCAAGTGAACAGTACATTCTTCAAATACTGGTATCAGTGACATTTGACACACCGTACAGCAAAACAGAGAGAAAGAAGTCCTGATTGATTCAAAACACAGGCAGTGGTATTCCACTAAAAAAAAACTAACTCCTCCTCAACTCCAAGTCAGATCACACTCTTGGACCACTGTCTATCTCAAAATGTGATTTTCTTCTGTTTTTTTTTTGTTTTTTGTTTGGGTTTTTTTTTTTGTGGTTATAGAAAAACTAACAGAAGACTACCTCCAGAAGATTTCTACCACCAGAGCAGAAGTTTCCAGCATAATCAACAGGATTTCAATATATTTCTCTTTTACCCAGTTAATTTCATTTCTTGTATTCAGATGAGCAAAACTTTTGTCACATCTCTTGCAATGCTCTTGGATGAAAACTTTCTCATGTATATTAAAGTTCCCTGCCAAAGGCCAACTTCACTTCAGAACTCACCATGGTCAGGGTACCCATCTTTAGGGAGTTTATGAACAGGACACTGTTCATCTAATGAAAATCAAATACCATTCAAATTAGGACTATGTGGGAACATATTGGTTGGTTAAAAGGTACCTGTCAGACACAGACCATATACTGAGCAGATTTCACATATGCAAAAAACTTCCGGCACAAACCAAGTAAAGATGAATTAAAGAAAATGCCTAGGTTTCTGTGCTACATTAACAAAACTATGAAATTAACATGGTCTGAAGTGTGAGGCTGACTTACTTGCAAATTTTAGTTGTCTGAATTCACAGCATTAATTRAATGATCCCATGCTGAGAATTAGCTGCAATGTAATTTATCCTCAGATATAATGAAACCTCWGTGCTAACAAAATTTCAAAATTCAAAGCAACAAAAACATTTCCWGATCTGATTTGAAACAAAGCTACTGAGATGCACACAACACTGACTAAGGGATTTCTTTGCCACAAAGAAGGTAAACGAAAAAGTCTTGATTTAAGTAGTCCAGACGTAAATACAAATGTAGCCTAACAAGAACAGGAAGCTACTACAGTCCTTGGCTATATTTTATTTTCCAAGGTCGCACAAACTGAAGCTCAAGGTCACGGAAGGCAGATCTGAAAGWATTTGGCTGATTTTTACAATAGTTGCAAGTGCAACTATTTCAAGGTGTCCATTCTGAAAGCTATCCAGGGTTGCAAACTTACACAGGCCAATTGCAGTGTTCCCACACACACTTACCTCCAGCACTATCTGCTATACTTGTAAAAAAAACAAAACAAAAAAAAAAACCCAACCTAGAATTCTGCCAAATCTTTGCCTCTTACTACAATGCTTAAAGTGTTCATGCCTARAGCTGTCTGCTCTGCCCCTCTCCCAAGAGGCAGCATTCTCACAACAGCTTCAGAAGTTGCTTTACTGCAAACTGTGATTAAATCTTCAACTTAAAAGCCCTGCTCATCTGCAATGTAAGCTAACATGTCAGACTGCATTCTGCCAAGTGAGGCGCGGGCACTCATCTGCTCTGCCAACTGTGCTGCGTGGGCAGAAACACCTGGCAGAGGCAGAGCAGGCAGCTGTAGAGGTGGTGAAAAGAAGCCACAGCAAAGTTCATGARATCTCATTTACTAACGGCAGCAGCCATAACCTGCAATTTATTTCGGCCCCGTGTACCATTACAGCGAGGACAGCATACACATTGACCTTAGTGCTTGAGAACCACAATGAAAAACAGATTACTAGAACACTAAAAAATGCCAGAAATGTTTACTCCATTTATATCACTAGCTCTCAATGTATACATCATTACTGAAACTTTAAACTTTATTTGTAAAATACTGGTCATTTTTAACTACTCACTATTAAATTCCCAACTAAACAGGGCACGTCTCCTCAACACAGGAATTACCTCAGAAACAGATAAATATATTTAAATGCATTTTCTGAGAACTTCTGGGAATTCTAGGAAGAAGGGAGRGAAGGATCAGATGGGAAGGATCAGATGAGAAGGGTCTCTAGAAGTCTTAAATGAACCTAGAAGTTTTTCCTGCGCAGATGCCATCCCCTCCCTAAACACTAATTTTCTTCCATTCCTTAACCCAACATGAAAACCACAAGGCACAAATTAAAATCCAAAGTTAACATACAAAGTCAAATAAGGTTTTACAACTTCAAAGTAGCTCCTTGTCCCAATAAGMTTTATGAATTCTCATCTGAGACCCCACTGCTGCAGATCAGCGGAACTACAGACAGTATATAAGGTTCTCAAGCATATAAATATTAAAAAACTCTGAAAAAGCCAGAAGACCTAAACTTCTAATTTATTTATTCTTCCTACTAGCTTTGATGGCAGTTTACTTATTACCGTCACTGAAACATAAGTAAGTATATTTTCCTATTATAGGAACAAATGTGAAAAATTTACAGTAAAAAGGTAGATAAATTTAAATTTTAGTAAACACATGCACTGCTTGTAGAACATGGACACACCACAGAGTTTTATGATGGGAATGACAAAGACAGTAAGAACTTAATCCACATCTAAAATTTCACAGGTACAACCATTCAGAAGGCAGAGGTGGAGAAAGTAAGCAACTACTTTAAAGATACCATATGGTAACACACAACAAGGAAAAGCTCTGCAAAAACCAAGCTTGAACTCTATGATCCACAAAAGCCTTCCAGCCTTATTTTCCCAGTTGGATACTTTCAGTGGTGGATCAGCCAATTCTAACTACAAGAAGCAAGTGCTTTGCTTCAGTGCTGTACATCATTATACACTGAAATATCAGACTTTAATTATCTACCAGACAGCCATTTCAGCAAGTTCATTTAAAAGAAAAAAAAAAAAAATCAAGCCTCCAGATCCTCATTATTGTTTGTTAACAATGCTCAGAGTACAACACTGGCTTTGAAGACTGACAAGAGACAGTTTCTCACTAAATCTATAAAAATTGCATCTAGTGATGGTCCCTGTCCCACCAAAAGAATCAGAATGATGACTCTGAYACATGGGTTATTTTTTCTCAGATGCCCATGGGGCAACAAGAACACATTTAATTGCTCTGCTGAGGAATTTACAGTAGCCTTGGAAGGGAAATAACATTYACTGCAGGGCTTACAAAATACACTGAGGAAGAGTTTCTCAGGCAGTTTTCCTTTAAGCCTCACCACTCATGCACTTTGAACAGGTGTAATTCAAATTCCAATCTACCATGAGGAAAAATGGACTTACTGTTTCTTGGTTTCCTGTTTATATGAAAATGCAGGGAAGATGGAAATTTACGTTTACTTTTTACAACTTACTATAATCCCTAGGGCACAGGATTAATTACTCATCAATATTAACTACAATACCAAACCTCTGAAAAAAATCACCAAGAACTGGGCTCAAATGATAAGTTTTGTATTGTTTCATTTCAGCTAGATGAATATGAAGGTTTAAGCAAATCARTTTTGATATAAAACAATCCTGGTTCCACTGAATCTACAGGAACAGCTTTGAAACATACAGATCTTATGTATCTATTAAAGTCCCAATTTTTTCCAGCAAACTACTTCCCGAAATCTTCACTGAGTTTCTGCTAGCTAGCCCATCTGTGGTATGAATCAATGAAGCAAGGTTGTAAAGAGTTGCAAAGGCTGGGACTTCCTTGCAATATGCAGGCATATTTCTTCCCTGCAAACTGCAGGAAAAGCACCACTGTTCAAGACAATTTGTTCTTAACAGAGCACTGAACTCTGAGTAGATATATAACAGGAAGCAGAAGGCTGCCTTATGAATTTTCACAGTTATTTGTGTATACTTGAGATTCTGCTTCTGCTCTGGAACAAGCAATCTAGAATTTGCTTCAAAAAAATCACAACTTAAAAGACATAGAATTTAGAAAAGGCACAGTTGTCACAGATGCAGCTTGATTTAAGTTTGAAGTCTTGTCTGAGGTAGCTGCCTTGATATTTAAGAACATTGAAGTATTAGATTACAAAAAATGACTGATCCCTTAAGCATTTAAGTGAACCATTGGGTTGATATTCCTAGCTTTTCCAATAGGGGTCCCTATTTTACAGGAGAAATTGGTCTTTYGATTCCCACTGTAAGAGAAGTTGAATCCACTCTGTAAATACAAAGTACTTTGTAGGCTTGATTTTCAGGTGGGGATTTCAAACAAGCAAACAAAGAAAGAAACAACAACAAAAAAACAACAAACAAAAAAAAATCCACCAGAAAACGACCACCAAAAAAACCATCCATGACAAGATCCACACAAGTTGCTGCTATGAACCAAGACTGCCTGTGAGTTTAATTACTTTCCACCTCTTTCATTCAACAGTCTAATATTGCAGTTTTCCTCTTGCATCATCACCAGAGAAATGCAGGCAACATCACTACTCAAACTCTTACATGACCACTCTGTAAGAAACCACACTGTAACATCTATCACCATCCTCTAATGAATTCTAAACCCTACCTTGGAACAGAAACAATTGACTCCACTAAATGCACAGAAAACAGGCACATTTGAAATCCCTGCGTCTGTAACATAAGAACCTGAACGTCATTTTGAAGTGTTTCTAAAAGACTAAAGACACACAAACAAATGAAGACMTGGTAAATAAGCACACCATCATGGAAGGGAAGTTCTGGATCAATATGTCCAAAATTATTCTAGCTCCAAATAATCATCTTCTCCCATGACCAGGGATACATATTCATCTCATGACTATCAAGGGAGGGGAAGAAGTGTCTCCTGTTTCTACTTTCTCAGTTTCAATWATGAAGATGACACTGCTGATAAACATGAAGCTCAAGGAAATTGCAAAATAATGTTCCTTGAAACTTCATCAAAAGCATACAGGAAATGAACATGTTTCTCAGAAATATTAACTACATAACCCTATTTTAGATAGTTTCATGTTTATTACATGAACCTATTTTAAAAATTGTTTAGCACAAACATCATTTAAGTGCATGGAAAATTTTTGTCAACTACCTGTTTTCCTTAACTGAAAATCTGTGTGATTTTGATATTATGACACAGTAATTGATAGTTGGRGATTAAGAGGAGGAAGAAGCAGCTACAGATCACTCTTAATGGATGTTTTCTCCCTTCATGATATTTTTAAGTATCAAATCAAACACAGTGTCAGCAATGTCCTAGAAAGGAAAGGAGTTGCACTGCTTAATAGTGCAGCCTGGTTATGACCCAATTATCAGAGAAACAAAAGTAACATCGGTATCAGAATAAAAGGAGGGAAAAAAATGACTCCTTTTCAGAGTCAAGAAGTTCTAGCTATGTCAGCATTCCTACTGCAAGATATGCAATACAACARGAGAAAGCTAAAATTTTAAATGCTTAGTTATCTGCCATTTAAAGGCTTCCTGAAAGGAGCAAAAATTCCAAATGCTAATTACATAACACAAATATTTACTAATTTTTTCTGTCTTACCTCATGAATAAAAATCAATTATTTTTCTAGATTATCATACTAAGAAAGCCATCGAGCACGCTACAATTACATGAAACCATGACCTTTTTTCCCACTGTATGCTACAAATGTAGAATTCTCCACCAAAAAGCACCAAAAGAAGTCCTAGGACAACAGGTAATTGCACATTAATAAGTCACCACCTGAGGACAAGGAAGTTGTAATCTGCCAACAACTGCATTTTTAATCAGTCAAAGAGCCCCATTTTATTTTCATCCATATAGCTACTGAAGATCAGGTGCAAAGCTACTACTACAAATGTTCTTACTCCTTTTCAATACCTTTTATTTTCTAAAATGTAATTATGTCATCTTGAAAGGCATATTTTGAGATTTCTGYTTCATTCATTTAGCTTTTACAGCTACAACTTTGTTAAAAGACAATAAAATGTATTTTTAAATAATATGCATACAAATAGGAACATTTACACCACAAAGCAGCAGTTAAGTAAGGACAAATGGAATTCCAGATTATTTCAATATATGTCTGATAGAACTCATAAAGAGCATCCCTCATTTCTTTGATCCTTCGGTAAAAGACCACAGTACTTGTATGTTTAAAGCAGGACACTGGAATCTGAGCTGTAAAAGAACAGGAATGATTACTGCACAACTCGAGCTGCAGATACCTTAYCCACACTAGGGTCACATCAAACAGTGGTAGACATGAGAATTCTAATACTCATGCTTAAAGAGAGTATTCATTATAATTTTTAAGTAACCTTTATGAAATGGCAAAGTTAGTGRGGTTTCATGTTAATCAGATACTATTCTTTGAACTTTTAGAAGTATACTGCCATACTGTAATAAATACTGCTAGGCCATATTGGAAATGAATTATTGATCCCCCACAGTCGTTAAGATGAAACTTTTACAAGCAATTATTTTAAGWTAACTTAGCTGTAATGATGAACAGTGATTTAATGTAAATTAAATCCCTAAATCGTTTGCTGTTTATGGTATTTAGAAAGTTTGTAACCACCTATGCAATAACAAAACAGTAACTGAATTTCAAGGAACATGGAAGTGACTACTGCTACCTAATGCATTTAATAATTAATAACAGTGTTTCATGACCAGAACACTGGAAACAAAGTGATTGCCACAGCTGCCAAAGAAAATGAGCACGAACTTAATTTACACAGTTCTACTGGCAGCAGAAAGTGCTCTTATTTAAATACAGCTCATGAAAGCCTAGCTGGCAGTAGGTAATAAAGAATTACTCAATTAACCATAAACCAGAGCTTACAATACTAATTGGTGCATTTATAAACTTGAATCACAAAAGAGTTAACAATTGTACGTTTACAATTTAAAGACAGATTGCTTGTATACTGTGTGATAAAAGAAAAAACCCTAAGATTTAAAATCAGCATTCAATCATAAAAGAATGTTAAAGATAAACTCTTAGTAGATGTCATTAGTTTAATCTGGACTTTCTATATTTTAAGTGCATAGTAATTTGCTTAAGGTATACCTCAAATCTACAAAGAGAAAACCTCATGACTAACTTACACAGCTCCAAAGCAAGTTCTCATAATTGGTCATAAAACCAATTTGTATAATGCTGTAAAGAGCCAATGCAAGTATCTTGACAAGTAAGTTACCTTTCCCAACACTGCTAAAGGAAAAYAATTTACAGAGAAAGAGTTCAGTACTTGAGTCATACAAATACTGTGTTTTTCTCTGAAGCTATTTATCAAATAGTAAAGTTACTTTATTACTCAAATACCCATAATCACAGTTATCTAGTTCATACCTACTAAATACYCAATACTCTGCATTTTAAGTTTAGCATACATAGAAATACTTCAATAATCTGCATTCTTCCTCTTCATTACAATTTGTGGCTTTCGCCTACTATGATGSAACMAAACCACAAATAAAACAATCTTCCTGAGTTGCTAGGGCATGTCTGAATTATGACTTGCTTGTAAAGTGTTTTTTTRGAAAGCAGACACTTCTGAAGCAAACAGTTATTTGTGGAATAAATTGAAACTTTAAAAATTCAGAAAATACTGAAGCACAAAGGCTACAGAGATATATTATAACCTTAGTCCTCCCAAAACAGTACAAAATCACAGATTCAGAATATCTGGAGCTGGAAAGGGCCCATGAGGATCACCAAAGTCCATTTTCAGGTACTGTGCAGACAGCCCAAGAGTTGCACCATGTGCCTGAGAGTATTGACTAAATGTTTCATGAACTCTACCAGGCTTGGAGGGGGGACCACTTCCCTGGGGAGCCTGTTCCAGGGCCCAACCACTCTTCTTTCTTATACCTGATCTACATCTTCCATGATAAAGCTTCAGGCCATTCCCTGTAAACATGTCACAGCTCACAAGAGTGAAGAAATCAATGCCTSCCCCTCCACRTCCTCTYGTGAAGAYCACAATGAGGTCTCCCCTCAGTSTCCTCCAGGCTGAACAARCCAAGTGTCCACAGCTTCTCYTCACATAGCTTCCCCTCCAGACTATTCACCATCTTTGTGGACCCTTGGGATGCTCTCCAATAGCTTTATATCTTTCCTATTATTGTGGCAATGAAAACAGCACTCAGGACTCAAGGTGAGGYTTCACTAGCACAGGATAGAGTGGGACACTCCGCTCCCTTGCCTGGCTGGTGATGCAGAACTTAATGAAGTTGTACCAAAGCCTGAAAAAGTCAAAGTTTGACCCCTATATTGATTATTAGTTAAAAAAGCAGTCCATTATCCCATCATCAAGATACCATGGAAGTAACAAYACTCATTTAGGGCATAACCCATTTTCTTTTTAGAAAAAAAATTCAAAAGGCATAACCCACTTTCTTTTCAGAAAAAAAATTCAAAATGCATTACACACCTAACTGGGATGGATATATGTCCACTGCCATTCACACCCCAACAACAGAAAACTTTCACCATGACAATTTATTGCAGAGTCATGCAACAGAACTATAAAATTGATTTTAGGTATGTTCAACATTGTTCTAGGGGAGGTGTAAGAAGGAAAAATTAGGAAATTCTTGTTGAAGAATTAGGAAATACAAGCAGGGTGAAACTATCACAGTACTAGAAACCAAAAAGAAGAAAGTATTTCACCTGCATAGCAGCCTCTTTATGTGTCAGCTTCAAGTGAATAAATTCTCACCTTTGTATGTCTCAAGACCCCTAGTTAGCATAAACCCTAGACTTCTGGGGGCTTTTATTCATTAATTGGTCTCTCATGATGAACAGAGACCATTAGCACCATACCACGCTGATGGAAACTCCCATTTTTGAATATTTGCATATCATCTAACTAGCAAAAATAGCTCCTGAAATGTTTCTAATCATGAGACAAATCATTTATTTACAGTTACTGGCAAGTCTGCAAAGAAAGTAAATATAGGAAAAGTAAATATTGTGGCCAATGGTTAGCACAAGTGATTAGGGAGGGTACACAAGACRAAGTAGACAAGTGCAATAAAACAGTTTGAATTAAATGCTTTTCCCTTGTCTGGTTCCCTGAAATGCCTTCAAAACTAAATGTTTCTCTAAAGATATATTTACTCTTCCTTGCAGAAATGAACTATACATTATATTTTTTTAAGAAATGCATATCAGAAATGTCCAAAAWTTATGTCAACACTATACAAGTCATCACTGCGTCACTTCTGTGTTTCACAACTGTAGAAAAGATAAATTGCACCAAGGAGAAAACCTGCTTTTCACAGTAATGATKCTGCTAGTATTTCATTAAAGTAGAACTTGAATTGAAATGTTATGTTAAAGTACACAGCTTCTCTAATTTCTGGTCCTTTTTGTGACATCCAGAAACTGTAAAAATCTAAGCAAGAAGGTTTCAGTTATGGATAATAATTCAGTTTTCATTTGCATTGAAAAAGTAGATGTCAGATGCCTGCTTATTCAGACACAGATACATAACCATTGTGATTAAACACATGACTGAACTAACAAAGAAGTTACAAGAACTTAAWTTTTTTCATTAAGAGCCAGTTATGTCAAGTAGACACTTTGGATAAAAAGTACTGCTTTCTGATTCAACAGCTGTAGACAAATTCCAGATGAATGAAAAACAAGGTTTCCAAAAACAGAAAAAAAAAAAAAAAAAAGCTACTATAATGACACTGATCTCTTACCCTACGCATGGCTTCCTCCTCCTCTTGACGCTTCTCATAATGTGCAAAGTCATCAAAGATTGAGGTGGTATGCTTGAAAGTAGCAATTATTTTAAGCACTTGCTTGGCTTTTTCTAGGGGTACCTCTTGAGTGTCCCTCGAATTGGTAACCGGTTTGTTGTCATTGTTTTCCAAGCGAATATGTCGCAGTTGGTTATTGGGAACGTCTTTGACAAAGATCCATTTGACATCAAACTTCCCCTTCCACTTATCCTGAGACCAGACACCAGCATATGCATTGTAGTCCACAACAGACTTCATCTCAGCCACTCCACAAAAGTGTCCACTGCCATTCACACTGAAGAGTAAATAGAGTGGGCCTTTTCCATTCAGGGACCGGTAAGCAGCATCCAAGCGCTTATTACCATGCTCAGTACTGCACCAGATAGAGTACTTAATGGAACGGTGAATATCGTCCTCTGAATAACTTTTGATTATAAACACACGTCCATTCTTCAGATTCCAATCGAAGTCTTTGGGATTGTAGTTGTTTATGGCCTTTAGTTTCTCCAGCACTGGGTGCACTTCCACACCAGAAGGTGAGGAGCTGACGGATACAACACCTAAACCAAAGTTCTCACTACCAGCTCCGTTGTTCTGGCTGAAGCCCACACCCCTATTACGAGGAGCTACCCAGCGGTTTTGCAGTTGTTGCTGCTGCAACTGGTGAGGCTGGGCCTGCTGCTGAGGTCCTTGTTGCTGTTGTGGTTGCTGTGGCTGAGGCTGCTGTTGAGGCAGTTGGCTTTGCACCAGCGGTGGTGGTTGAATTAATGGCTGAGGCTGCTGGATTATAGTCTGAGGAGGCAGTACTGGTTGAGCTGGGGGTGCTTTTACCACTGACCCTTTGTCATCCCAAGTTCCAATATTCATGTTGTGTTTTATAGGTGGTGGCGGTACAGCAGGGCCCCCAATGCCCACATTACCTTTAGGCTTGAGTTTCGGCTGAGGTTTAGCAGGTTTCCTCGCAATTGCAGCCCATGAGGTTGGTTTAGGTGCTGAACTGCTAACTGGGGGCACACTGTTAGCTGCAATGCTTGTCATACCTGTACTGCTCAGAGCTGAACCTACAGTTTTTGTTACAGCAGCCGTCATGTCTCCACCGATTTTCAGTCCAGTCATGCCTTGCTCAATGCTGCTAATCCCAGGCACCTTGCTCAGAGTATCACTGCCAAATCCAGCCTGTCCATCTGCTATGGCTCTCCCAAGAGAACTAGGCGGATAGCCATAGCTGCTGCTGTAAGCAGAGCTTTGCGTTGATTGTCCCTGAGATCCACTTGTCCCCCATGTAGAGAAGTCTGCATTCCCAGGAAAAAAATTAAATCCATGCTGCCCGAGAAAYGGAGGGGTATTTCCTAATGCCCCAGGTTGACTAAATACACCATCGGGTATGTAATGGTGTTCACCATTGCTCATCTGTCCATAAGTTGTCAAATATGGCATTGGAGGGTCACCAGCAGTTGACCATGCTGCTTCACCTAAAGAGTATGGAAATCCAATGGATGGAGCATAATAGCTAGGCATATATGGGTCTGACATTGGTGGATAGCTGTTACTCTGCAAGAAAATAAAATTAAAAAAATCAGCAATATTGACAATTATGCTCAGGGAAAAAAAAACTATAATACAATCCAAAACATTTTTAAGGGTTATATGAGGGCATTTGTAACTTCCAGCACTCCTCAGAACACAAAAGATGAGTGAGGTATCTGTCAGATAGGACCATTTTTTCAAGGAACCTTCTAAAAGCACTAAGGGGCCCTGTGKTTTTTGGAACATTATCATAATTTTTAGCAACTAAACTAGGTTTGAAATGCCTCCATGCTAACATTATCAAGAAAATAACGAGGTACCTAAACAAGTCATAACTGCACCTTCATAACTAAAGAAAAATARCTGCAACTATGATTTAAAGTTGTGGTATTCTTAGCTTTTGTCAATTTTTTCACTTCTTATTGGAGCATCCAACAGAATATTAGAGTGAAATTGATGCAAGGACATCTGTTTGTTCCAGAAGTAACAAGAAAAAAAACAGGTAACATACCCATGCTACTGAGAATGGGCATTAAATCAGTAYTACATCAGACAGACTCCTGGGAAATCACAGAATTTACTTCTTGAGACATTTGAAGGACTACACCCATATGACTTTTGGTGTTGTTTGAGAGAAGAAATTGCACATTATCATTCTCTAGCTAATGACTCCTTAATGTTGCATTACTGAAGAAAAAAACAAAGGCAAGCAAAATTCTTGGACTTCTAATGATTTGCACTCTCTCTCTCTCAAGACCACTCCAACTTACAAACTTAACATAACTCATATTAACTTTCAACTACAGAAAATAACTGAGAAAATAGATCATAACTCATATTAACTTTCAACTACAGCTCTGAAATTCAAGTCATTAACTTCTTGGCAGAAGAGGTGTACCAAGCTGTAGTAATATTAAGCACCCATCTATTATGCTATGAGTTACATCAACCACCTTTAAAGGAAATCATGTCCAAGCAGTTAATATATTCTCAGAGCCAATAAAACTGTTGTTTTGGACTGCATCCAAAATGATGATTTTGTTGTAAATGTAACAGTTTGGAGTTTGTGTTTTAGCTCAAGTTTCTAGTAACTGCATCTTTCTGAAGCTAGAGCACAAGGACAAGAGCAAGAGACAAAGCATGCTTTTTAACTGAAGCTTTTCCAGTAYTCTTAGGAATACTTAATCTGCACAAAATATCACATGATGAGACAAAATATGACATAAATTATATTACCATGTATATTCAGGCWAATCAGTAATGCTAAGAAATATCCAAAAATTAAGTCTGGAAGTTAGTTGAACATCAAAGTTAACTTCAAGGTAGTAAACAATGATTACTTACCTGATTTGTCTGACTACTTAGATATGGCTCAAAATCATCATCATTTACTGCATCCTTTTGATGAATCGAACCGTTYTGTACTGAAACTAAAAATAAATCTSTATTAGARTRCAGTCTGGAAAATCTGTGCTGCACTTTCAATCTAGGTGACACTTCTTAAWCACCTGTACATTGAAACACATGTTATTGCTAAGCACCACCCCAATTTAAACAAAATAGCTCATTCAATTGATCATGAGGATCAGATCTCAGGGGACGTGTCTGTAAAGATGGCAGCTGGAATATACTACTCCTGTCTATTCTTTCCTGASATCCACAGACAGATGAGAACTACAGGCACACCTTATTTGCACAGGCAGTAAATCCAGCATTTCCGGAAGTACCAGCCCAAGTGCAGACCAACCCGATCTATAGACATATTCAACAGGTTCAGAGAAAGTTGCAACATAYGGCTTTCTCTGCCAGGAGGAACGGCAGTTACACACCAAGACAACCACGAAGGGCACCACTATTCAGCTATTTAATCCTGTATTTCCTACATAACTGTACTGCATTACTGGCATCTCTGAAGCTYTGAGGTGGCAAAGACAGAAATAAGAGCTTAAGTCCCAAAGGGTGATTACAAGCCTTTCCCAAYACATATGCCACTATATGCTGGAATCTCTTCCCACCTGCTCTTCTTGGTCTCCTATTACCTTTCATTTCATCTAAAGCATTACACCTACCTGGAATCTTCCAGCTGCCCAAATTACTTGAAGTGTCTCTCTACCATCTCCCAGGCTACTATCCAAAGAAAGCCACACTTCACAAATTTCCACTGTTTCCCATAGTGCAAAGCAGAAGAGGGACTTAAACCAGCACTTGTAATTATATAACCTGAAGATGAAGATCTGTTCTCAAAAAAAATTTACTGGTTTTCCAAATGCAACTTTTTTTTTCTTTTTTTTTTCTTTTTTTTTTTTTTTAATTATATTCCAAGTAGGTTCAGTGGGGGGAAAAAAGAAAGTTTCAGGATGACCATTAAGGTGCACTGAAAAACCATGACTGCACAAGCTACAACAAAACAACAAATTTTCTGAAATTTAAAAAAACTGAGTTAGGAGCCAACTCTGTGGTTACCCTCTTTTGGCAAAAGCTTCTGAAAAGCATATACARCCATATAACTAAATATTCAACTTCACTGAAATTAGTGTTTAAGAGTCAGGGTTTTTTCCTGCTTCATTGCAGTTAGTGAGGTTGTCACCCAAAATTCACATTGTGGGCCAAATKGTGCTTGAATTATTTTTCACATTTTATTTAAACATCCCTAAAACAAAACTGCCTTCAGTGAATGAAACTATCAGAAAGAAATGACAAAGRAATAGATATAATCACAAGCAATAATCAAAATACTGGAAAATTTTATTAAATTCAGACAGCAGTGAAAAAGAGGTAAAAATTCAAAATTTAATACAGAAGTGGGTTTTTCTTCCCAAAGCAATTATCTGGGAAGAGAACAACTTGTGTTTTAAATACCTTCTTTAAGTTTTAAAAGAACACCTGACACTTCAGTTATTACAAACTGGCACACTGCCTTTCTACACTAGCTACAACCAAATATGACCAGCAGTGCTGATCACAATGCAGTTTAGAACTGGATAGAACAATACTCCTAATTAAACACCACATTTAAATTAAACATTAGGTATTGGGGGTTCTTTTCTCCCATAAATAAAGAGTTTCAGTTAAGGTCATGAATCATCCTGAATTTACACACAATGGTAACATGTTAATGAGCTGGAACACTATATTCCTCTTTATATTTGGCCCAGTTACACACAGGATGATCCTCACATTTTATCTATGCCATGTCCACTGCTTAGACTTAACCAAATAGTACAGACAGCACAGCACAACTCTCAAACACAATTCTATTATAAATGAAAAACACATGGGGCAGCAGCATGCAAGTTTCTTAAAAGCATGCAACCACAACTAAAGGAATAAACAGCTGTAYGCCAAGACAAGTATCCCACCAAAATGAATCCCCACATACTGACAGTTTATCTTCATAAAASGTGTACTTGCTGTGTTTATTGTTCCACAGAATTACTTTTGCTCTAACATAACAACTAATATAAAATATTCTTGTAAATGTAGTTAGTTTCTTATTCATTCTGTACTGAGATTTTAAGTCAGTGACACACAATATTTCTATACTGACATTTTTCCTGGTGAGACACAGACATTTCTTAGTGAAACAGCATCACTGAAAGCATTTTTCCTTAGCTTTTCATTCTAACTTTATATAATGTGTTAATAGTGAAGAATGTAGCCCACACAGATATTTAACAAGAGCAAATGAATGCCTYATTCCCAAAATCTCATGTTAAGTGTTCCAACTGAGCAGTGCAGTGATAAAGAATACTAATTGAAACTAATCTACAGATACTAAAAATATCTGTATCAATACAATGCTAAAAGGACCGTATGTTTCTGCAAACACTGTGAAAACATACAACATAATTAGATATTGGGAAGAAGCAACTCCTCAAATGCAGGAATTTAAAGCTAATATTCTTTTAACTGTACTTCCTTGGAATAACCACTCACAAAAAATGATGGCCAAAGGCAGAAGAAAAACTTTTTCATTAGAAGTCATAACATCTTGATGCAAAGAATAAATACTAAAAGAAACATGTAATATTTCATTCTTATTTTAAACCTAATAATTACACTTAAGCCTTCAAGAAAAAAAGAAAATTATTATACACAAGTTAAGTGTAACAAGTCAGCACCTTCTCATGAYAGATTTGATATGCTGGCACAATAAACAAAAGGGGCAGAAAAATAAAGGAGTTCTGGAATGCCTTGTTTTTCCACACCCCTATAAGACATAATTGCATTGATGTCAGTTGTGATGTTTTATGCCAACTGTAGAGTAGTTGACAACTAGAGTAAGAAAACTCTAATGACAGGATGATTTATTAATTTAAGGCTCTGAAATACAAACATGAATATCTAACACAACAGGTAAATAGTGCTGTTCTACATATTAAAACTACAGACCCACAAACTGTGGTCAAAGGAAACAGCACAGTATATACTCAATTAGAATAAAGCATCCAAGGCATTCTACCAGAAAATAAAAACCAGCTACCTATCAGTATCATTTGCAAGTCTAATACTTTTCAATATGAAATATGTATACACTCCTTTACTGCTACTCACGTTTTTTCTCATATGCTCATATACCAGACATGGACAGCTTCTATCATCCTCTTTAACACTACTACTCTTATGCATAGARCCAACTTCTGATTAGTCTGTTAACTCAGTATCACATCTTCCCTCAAAGCTCCTCTAAGCTGAGACCGATCATGTCAACTGAAAGATTACTGTCTGCTAACATGTGGTCAGTAAGGACTGCTGACACTGACTTAATTCATCCTGCTGAAAAAGCCTCTAAGCCAAAGCCAACTACTTGTGCTACATTGAAGATGGTAGCACAATCTCCTAGACCTTGAATCTAATGCAAAATCAAAACTTAGTTGCACTAAACAGACATAACACCAAATAATTTAACAGAACAGAGATTAATTGTTCTGTTACACTATAGTTTTCATTTATGTCACATTTTCACCAAGAGAATACATTGTGAGTATTCATTATTTAAAAGGATGCACTCCATTAAAAAATCCAAGTTCAGAAATGCAAAAATCTCTTCCTTACATAGCAAACTGAGAGATGTGCTTTGATTCAAACATTCCACAGCAGTGACAAATTATAGAACACAAAAATATGCTAACATAAATAAGCCAAAGTAAAGCTGAGTAGTGCATTTTCACACACTGCAACATAGCACCCAAATAGAAATGCTTAATGCTTCCACTCCAATTCACATATATAGAATATAATTCAAAAACTACCTGTGTGATTCTCTAAGGGATGCAACTCATTAACCTCACTAAAACTGAGAAATTATAATTCAAAGATAGTGAAGCCACAAACTACTGGTTACAATGAGTCTGACTTTTCTTCTCATTTAAGGGCAACATGGATGGTATRACCACTAACTATTTCAAAAACATGAAGTAATTAAAAAGTGCATTTTGGGGGGAAAAAAGTAGAAGTATAAGAATATGAGAGAATAAGTATTCAAGAATGACCGAACTAAGAATGTCTGAGGAGGTTAACACAATCATTTTTCTTTGAATGCTGAGAAATTAAAAAGAAGAGTGAGATCTGGCAACCATATGCCTCACAAGCAATATATGTAACAAGAAGCATATAATCTGCACGTAGACAGAATAATAGAATAAATAAACTGTGGATAACATTAAATGACAGTTCACAGAGAACAATTAGATTAGTTCAGATAATGAACTAAGGGGGGACAAAGAGTACCTGAGCTCAGAAAAAAATCTTTCTTGTCTGCATAAGTACAATAAGCATATTAACACACAGAAGTAGCTGTGTGCATGCTGTTCTATAGCTCAGTTTGCTGAGCAGCTAAGAATTAAATGGACACAAGTGTACTGTTTAGGCGGAAAGAAATTCCAAATAGAATATTAGTAAGGAAACAAATTCCAGACAAAATACTGCAAGATATAATCTGAAATGCTGTTTACAACTGATTTGCCAAGAATTTCAGAGAGAAGAATATTAAGTAGTTAGTAGTTCCTTGTTTCTGTGGGAAAGAAATCCCACAGAGYATGGTATTTAAAAACTAAGACGTTCACAGAAATATGAAAAAAGCAGAAAAGCAGAAGGCCTACAAACACTGACAGAAGATTCTATAGTGGTGCTAAAATGAAGCAAGACCACAAAAATTCTGAGAATAAGGAAGGTGATGTTTTCTGCTCACAGATATGAGTAACTAGTCACATGGTTGCTGTCTAGCAAACTAAGGAAGCTGTTCAAAAGATTCTTCCTGATGATTCCACCCATTACACAAAAAGGCYCAAGGTGTACTGATAAAAAGAGATTATACAAGCATATCACAAAGGCAGCTAAAAAGAAATAACTATTTAACTGTCTGGCTTCTGACACTAATCTTTTGCAAAATAAAACATTGTAAATTGATGTACTGCTGTGCCACAGTAAAAATGCTGGGAAGCAACATTTTGGCACACAATTTTCTGTCATCCTGCTCTGAAATAGAAGACATCCTATAGCTACAACCTCTTCCCATGACTGYCAGACATTATCCTCCATAGAAGCAATATTACAGATTTATACAGAAATACAAGGTATTTACTTACCTTTATTTCCCTGTCCTTTAGGTCTCTGTATATAGAAAAGGGGGGGAGGGAAGCAAAACAAGTTCCATTAGAATCTTCCATTATTGACTTTAGTGTAATTTATTTATTTGCCAATTCTGACCTTTTCAATTTAAATATCACTTTAAAATATTATTAAAGCCATGCTATCATAACAATGCTATGACATTACTTAAAATAACATTATAAAATATTACATTACTTAAAATAACATTATAAAATATTACAAAACCAAAACCTGATAGAATTTCACCAAAAAACATTGAAATCATCTAGGATTTAAGATCATGTGAAGTTTAAATGGTGCTGAAAGGCAGAACAAGTGAATTTTGATTGCCCAGGGCCTGAAAAAACATAGGCAATGAAGAAAAGTAACACATGGGGTTGAAAATAAAAGTTAGTGCCTTTAAGATTACTGCCAACACCTAAATTTCATTATGAAATACCATATTTTAAATTGACTGACAGGTACTTATCAGAGAATAACATGCCTTGCTTTTTAGATATACAACGGAATACACAGTGGTATCATGTGCTGAACTTCAAGTTGTGCATTCCTCACCKAGGCAATCACACTGAGAAAATGAGACAGTCTGTACGAAGCTTTCACACAAAATAATTCCTTAAGGAGGCTTTTTTTTTTTTTTTAGGATTAGTCATTACAAAACACTGTTAATCTGTCATGCACTAAGAATCAATGTAACAGTACAAGTTACAGTTTCCCTAATTCCTCTATAGGAAGATAAAATAACTTAAAAACAAAAACTAACCTATGAAAATCTAATTCACCTTCTCATACACTTTCAACTAAGCAGGAGTGGGTCTCCAGGCTCTTTTAATAATTTTTAGTCCTGAGGAACTCAGTATTCAGAGGTTTGAAAGTTTAGGAAGTAAYCACCTCCATGCTACTTTCACGTGCATTTGTCTCAGAGTTACCATAACACAGTTCAACACTTCATCTAGAGGTGCACTSGTTAGTCACTGCCCTCTCCCAAAACGGGGAAAAAAAATCTCTGTAACCTCAAAAACTCCAACCACCTCATTTGGGATGAATCTAATCCAGGCACAATGGCATGCAAAGACCAACAAGAGACACAGAACTAGAAAAAGTTGGGAAGAAGCCTTCACGAAAGACAGAACAATGAAAAGCTAAGAGATCACTGAGCTAGAAATAAATGCTTAAAGGAAACTGGAGAGCATGCACAAAGACAAAACAAACAAGACGTTAAAGGCACAGGAGAAAAATAAAAGGAGGTAAGAGACTGCAGGACTAAAACTTTTGGGGAGTGGCAGAAGCCCACGGAGGAAGCAGAGACCAAGGCAGAATAGCTTCCAGYCAGAAAGACCAGCAGAGGCCTAGCAAAGGTAAAAAAAAAAAAACAAAATTCTATGCTCGGTGAAGGACCAAATGAAAAAAAAGTGCTGCACAGCGCAAGGAGAAAAACAGAACTGCTAGAAGAAGTAAAGGCTGGGGGGAAAAGCAAAAGCCAGAGGCCCGAAGGGAGAAAAGGTTGGGGTGAAAAGCTTAAGGCAAGAAGCGAAAAGATGCGGTAACGAGGAGCCTGGGGGAGCTTGGGGTGCGCAAAGGAGAGGAGACGGCCCTGGGCGCCGCGGGGAGCCCGGCACACGGCGCTCCCGGAGCGAAKAACAGGGAGCCCGGGGAGCCTGGCCGGGAAGAGCCGGCTCCCGGGTAGGTCACACACAAAGGGGGCCGCGGGCGGGGGCCGGGCCGGCAGCGCTCGGGGCTGAGAGGCGGCGGGCCCTGCGGGCGGGCGGCCGGGGAGGCGGAGCGGCTCCGGCGCGGATCAGCGGTTATAAATAGGGGCGGCCGGCCCGGGAAAAGGGCCCGCCATCCCGGCTCCGGCGAACAGCCTCTCCCCATGGCGGCCGAGAGAGAAGGAAGGAGGGAAGGAGGAGGCCGCGAACCGCGCCGCCCCGGCGGCGAGGGAAGGTGCAGGTGGCCGCCCTGCCGCCGCCCTCCCCCGCCGGCGGTAACGACGGGCCCGGGAAGCGGCAAGGGGAGAGAGCGGGCGGCCGCTSCCCCCGCCCCGCGGGCGGTACCTGGTCGACGCTGGTGGCTGACATTCTTCACGGGGAGCCGCGATCCCCTCGCTCCGCTCCGCCTGGGCCTCGAGTGATTCCGCACGCCGGGGCCGCTCGCTCGCCTCCGCCGCCTCCTCCCCGCCGCCGCCGCCGCCGCCGCCTGATTGTCGCCGCCGCCGCCTGGACTCGCTGCCGCCGCCGATCGGGTTCCCGCTGCAAGGAGCCGGCCGGCCGGACGCAGCGCCGCTTTCCCCCCCTTGCTCTGGTGCTCCGCTTCCCCACAATGGCGGACGAGGCTCCGGCTCCCACTTCCGCTCCGCGGCGCCCTGACCTTCCGCTCCCCCCTCCGCCGGCGTCGCCACTGACCTTTCCCTTCCCGTCCCCGCCTCCCGCCCGTCACGTGGCGCGGGAAGCGGCGCGGTGCGCGGGGGCGGGGCCTGAGGCGGCGGGCGGCAGTGCGCGTGCGCGCGGCGGGAGCGGCAGGCGGGACAGGGTGGAGCTGCTCTTCCCGCCTGTGTCCGGGAGCCAGCGTGCGGATCGGGAATGCCCGGGAACGGGGACCTGGATGGTTCCCTCTGCTCCATCGCTGTGTGCCGGGGAGCTGCCGGGGCGGCGCGGTGTGGCGATGGCAGTCCTCGACCGGGCCGTGAGGGCTCCTGCTGCGTGCGGAGGGCTCGGGCTGCGCCTGTCGCCCGTCTCCTCCTGAGTTACGGAGCACGG
Organism: Malurus melanocephalus; assembly: GCF_030028575.1. Classification (NCBI taxonomy): domain Eukaryota; kingdom Metazoa; phylum Chordata; class Aves; order Passeriformes; family Maluridae; genus Malurus; species Malurus melanocephalus. Next base: position 736,797 of record NW_026623534.1, read on the forward strand.
AATGGGTCAGGTTGGAAGGGACCACAGTGGGGCATCTGGTCCAGTCTTCTAGCTCAAGCAGTACCGTTCCAGAGCACATGGCACAGGATTGTATCCAGACGGTTCTGGAATATCTTTAGCGAAGGCAGWCTGTTCCAGTGCATGGTCACTCGCACAATAAAGGAGTTCTTTCTCCTATTCAGGTGGAACTTCTGTGCATTTCTTTCGCTCCTTGTCCTGTTGCTTGGTATCACCATGAAGTGCCTGGATYCAGCCTCTTGGCACTCTCCTTYAAGATATTTATAYGCATTAATGAGGCCCCCTCTCAGTCAACTGGAGGCTGAGCAGCCCAGCTCCCTCAGCCTTTCTGCATGACCCAGAAAGGAGACCTTTTCCAGACCCTTGAACCAACGTAGTAGCTTTGCACTGGACCTGCTGCAGGAGCTCCATGTCCCTTTTGTACTCTGGAGCCCAGACCTGGACACATCACTCCAGCTGGGCCCTGCTGCTGCCCCTCCACAGCCCGGGTATGTGCAGGGTCCCGGGCATTTCCTGGGGCTGGAGCCCAGAGCTCAGAGCCCGCGCTGTCTGTGCACTCTGGGCAGCTGAGCTCATGGATGGCAACACCTGCTCATAACCCTTACCCTGCAAGCTCACACCCAGTGTTCTGCTCCTGCCCAGGTACCTGTGCTATAGCACACCTTTGGTAGGAGAAGGAGTGATGCTTTGTCAAATGCGAGGCTTTTTTTTTTGGTCTGGGTGCTTCAACTCCATCATTAATGAATTACACTGTCCTTTATTGATGGAAAAAGTGAAGCAATTGTATTGGGGCTTCTTGCAGCAGCCATCAGTAATATCCAAGACCACTTCAACAATGCCACAAGGGAGAATTAAGCATTTATAAACTTGAATCTGAAAAGTCAGCAATGTAGTTAATATGCTGCTTAGATTTTGGAGGCAAGRATGCCTTAAATCCAACAAAATTGTGTAAACATAGCTGTCAGGGCAATGGGAAGGTACATCCCTCATGACCCGARTCCAAGTGCCTTTTGAAACTTAATGAATCTGTTTTTTTCTTCTCTAAATATAGCGTTCCTGTTCTGTTTTGGTTTTTCTTCTTTTATTAATTGCACAAAGTAATCTTGGGGAAATAACAGTACTGGATAAACACTCAGTTTATAGTAGCAAATAATTTCTTAAAATTGTCAAAAAGTGAACATTATACTGGAAGTTACCCAGATATGGTTTAAGACTTGCAGAATGTTCATTTACTTTGTTGCAGTGTAGTCTGTAATTTTGACCACTAGCTATGAAGGAACACCCTAGAGTACAGAGGAAAGCGACAAGGATGATGTAGGTCTGGATGTGGAAAATAGAAGAAATGATTTCTTCTATTGAAATGATTTCAAAAAAAAGATTGAAAGAAATGGCCTTGGATGGGCTAGAAGGAGAAGAATGAGGCTAGGATATGACAGGAAGAAAATAATCAAATATTTTTATGCATTTCAAACAGAACAAAATACGAATTTAAACTGCAGCTGGYAAGGTCAAAGTTGATCTTTTATGACACCTGGATGAACTAGCTGACCTTTAGTACATCTGCAAATTTAACTTTGCTTAAGACCCTTAAAACACTATGCACAAGTAAGACTGCACTCCCACTTCTAGCACAACAGTTAAAAAGCAGGTGAACTGAATCCTTTAGATTCAGTCTTTCAAATAAGATTTCTRTTTTACAGTTTTCCTAATTCATAGGCAGGTATGGCATGAGGGGAATTTAAATTCTTAGTGAAGTGTTGTAATGTACATACAAAAAGATTGAACAGGCAGAAGGAAAGTAAATCAAACAGAGCACAGGCTCTGGAAGAAGTGCCCACATCAGTCTCCTTACTGGTATGGTAGGCATTCATTTCTGCCTTTGGTTTGCTGAGGTTTTTTTCTGTTTGATTGTTTGTTTGTTTGTTTTCCTGGCATCTTCTGTCCTTATTTCGTTTAGCCACTGTGAGATAAATTCAACTTGGAATGTGTTTTGGTGTGGTGGTGATAATATTGCCATGAGAAATGTGGGTTCTAATCTCTTCCCAATGATCAGAGAATTCAGATCTCAGCATTTCTTAGGCCATAGGCACGTCCCACAAAGTTACATGCTGAACAYGGCACTGAAAATTCCAGTTTCAATCTTAGACACCTTGAATTTGACATCAGCAACACTCAACAAGATTCTRCCACAGAAATCCATTGGGGAATCTGGTCCAGTGAAACAACAGCCTTTAAACCATCTGGTTCTTAGCAGCTTGCGAGTTCTCAATATTTTATCCTGTGACCCAGGAAATGCGGCTTTTAAATCCTCTATTTTTGGAATCATAAAATGGTACYAAAATGCCAGTGTTTCAAATGGTTTTGGCCCTCCTGATTAGACAAAGAAGTCTGGAAAGAAAGCAGCCAAAAMCTTTGAAAATGGGCATCAGGAAAGGACAATTCAAATTTATTAATTAACATCTCATTGGTTTTGACCCAAGGCCATTTATTTTATGAGGCTGACAGCTGTGTTTGAGTATTTCGGATTTTAAATGGTGCTTCTTTTACAGAAATACTGTATTGCCTTTGAGACAGTGCTGGCCCCCAGTGACTTAATAACATATATTTAGTTAAATATGCAGTATAATATGAGATTTTTTTATTCACTTTATAATGGTTGCTGTGATTTGTATGACAAAAATCCAATGCGCTGCAAATGTTTCCAGTTTTTCATAATGTTGATGTCTGTGCTTGGAAGGGATTCTACATTGTTCCTCCTTATCTATACCATTAGGAATGTGGYACAGTGAAAATTATCCTTAAAGAAAGTGCAAATTCAGCAGGATTCCAGTCTGCGTTGCAAGCTTAGGCTCAAATGAACCTTTTTGATGGGGAATAATGCAAGCCTCTGAGGACTTGCTGGAATGCTCTGTGGCAATTAGTTCTGTAATATTATAGTTCAAGTTCCRGCCTTATGTGGCTCTAGAGACTTTGGAAATATATATGGTTCATTTTTCAAAATGCTTTTAGGCCACTTTTTTTATCCCTTCTAATTTTCCATCATCCAGTAGTTACATTCAGGTATATTATTTGTGATCTGAACTATGATAGTTTGATTCCACCACCCTTTGCCATCAGATTATCGTACTGAAGGTCTGCGTCATCCRTGTGCATGACTTGCAGAGATGGTGCCAATGGAGCCATTTCTAGGCCACTCTGCTGGCAGTTTTCTGAATTGACTTAATTGGAYAGGGAGTGCCATCCAACAGTAAGATTCTCATCAGGACTCTGTTTCCTCGTGGTTCTTTGAGATGCATATCAAATGGATGTGTGCTCATGACCCTGGAAAGGGCTTGGGATCCTTCTAGAAAYGTAGCTCTAGACTGCAACAGTGCTCAGGAGGAGGACAGTTTTGTTTAACCTTGAAATTGGTAGATCCTTATCAAAATCRTCCCTGTTGCATTCAGCAAAACCTTTTGGATTTTTCCATTACTGCTTTWAGCGTAGTTACTGTGCCAACTTCAAAGCAAACATAAAGGATGGCTATCTTTACCCTTTTGAGATACCTTTTCCCCTTTAGCTTCACTTGACAAAACTGCAAAAAAGAACAGATGTATTTTTAAAAGTTAGGAAAACTTTAAGGCAAGAATTTCTTTGAAAATGGTTGAGATTTAATACACAAGTTCTGAAGTGCTCAGAAAATGCAGTGAAGTTTCTCTTCTTAAYCATTAAAATGTAAAAATCCACCATGATTTTCTCATACATCTCCAARGTTGTCMCTGGACTGTAAAGCTTTGCTTTGTYAAGTCTTMGCTACAAACAGAAAGTGTCCCCAAGAATCTCAAAAACTAATCCTAGACAACAGACAAACTGTAAATACCCTGCTGCCTCTGTTTCTCAGTACAGCCTAACTGCAGCTCAAAAGAATTATGAAAATATTTGTTAAATAAGTAGAAAATACATGCTACTAGTGTTCTTTTTTTCTCTTGTCTCAAAAAATGTAAAAAATACATCACTGCATTATGGTCTGATCTCCAAGCAGCAAGATGGACTATGTGGCCTTCAGGCCCACTAAACAATACTTTTATTATTTGTGATTGAGAGAATCTGTTGAATGGTTCATGAGGCAAAGTGAAAGCTCAGGTGTTGGTGACTGCTGATGCACATGCCTTCCAGAATGTCCCAGTTATTAGCACTCCTCCAGCTGCCCCTTGGCATTAGCTGGGGTCAAGAGACTKGGATGCCCAGCTTCATCTGGCATAAAGGATCATTGCATTAATCAAAGTCCTCATAACATGGGTATAAAGGAGTGAGAAACAGAGCTCAGCTGCAGAAAAATAAACAATTTCCTTCTCTATGTGTGAGACTTAATAGTTCTGATCTATTAAATATAAGAATATTATATTATACTTATATATACTTATACATAGTATAAGTATATATATAATACTTATATATAGTAAAGGCCTTGTCATATGTAATTTACTAGTAGTCATTAAACAACTCCATGTTCTGCCCTCTGTGTGAAATGCATTCACATGCTGAAGTCCAGGGCAGGTCCCAGATTCCATCAAGCCTTCTTTTACAAGATTTGAACAGTTCTGAATGTACAGTAGCATCTATGTAACAGGGAATTTAAAAATATGCAACAGGCATTCAGGAAAATACACTGATGGTAAAAGAGTGATAAAGGTATGCAATATGTTGATGTTGACAATGCATTTCTTGGGAATGAGGAAATACAAGTTTGCACTAATGAAAGAATTTGAAGTAAAACATTGTATGAAAGGACTGCAAAATTATATGATAGACTGTAAATAACTGTAGAATAAAATATAATTGATGGACAATTCAGTAGAATGTAATAGCTCAAAGCTAGCACTGTGACAAAGTAAAACAGGTAAATTCATGTATGCTGTCTTTATTTAGAAACTACTGCATTTAACCAACAATGATTTCGCCTCCTAGATACTTTGATTTTATTTCCTTTGTTATGCAGTGTGTTATTTTTAGTGGGCTCCATTATCTGGGAGCATGAGGTAAGGCAGAAGCTTTTCACACTGGCAAGCTTTCTCCACAGAGATACTAATGAATACTCAAGTGTTCGTATATTTGATACCAGTGTGTGCTAGATGTTTGGCTTAAGGGAGCATGTAGCCACATCACAGTAGGCCTTGTCTACAAYGATTAGTTACTGACAGATCTTCTCTCATTAGTTCTCATGAAAGACAGTCTTAAAATTTAAATATATATGCCCTCTATTCCTTAYATCCTCTCTGTGAAACCCTCCTGTCCATCAGTCTATTTTTTAATTTAAATTTCACTCATATTTTRTGCAAAATGAATGTCTCTTGCTGCCTTTGCTCCTAATCACATGGAGCAATCTATCACAAATTGCTCATCATTATTGCCTGCTTGARGCTCGGCTCTACCATAGTCCTGACCACAGCCCGAGGGCTACAGAAGATTCCCAGCATGCAGAGTTTATGGAGCTGGGTTACTTCTGCTCTGCATGGTAGCAGTATTTGGATTGTGCTTTTCCCAGTCCATTAGCAAACAGCCTGTTCCCACCTGTCTCAAGATATTCCAAATGCCAGATCAGAAAAAGCATGGAGCTATTGTACAGACACCGCTAGATACCCTCCTGTTTGTTGAAGTATTTTTAGGTGACCTGTAGTAAAGAAAGCTTCTTTAGTTCCGTTTGGCCTCTGACATTTTTACTCCAGCACAGCTGCTTATGTGTTTCATTCCTGTCTCAACATTTGGCTTTGAAGAGCTGTGGGTAAATATTCACAAAGCTGGTATTTTAGGAGCCTCAAATGCTAGCCTGCTTGCCTGAGAATACGCAGAGAGTGCTATTTGCTAATTTCAATTTAACTTTATAATTTTCCTGATATTTAAGTAAAATTGTCAGGAAATGGATTCCATAATTATTTCAAAGACAAACTATTGATTTCCACCTCAGACATTAGATTCAAGAATAATCTTTGCAGTTAAAACAAAATCTACTGTATCAAAGCGACATGGTATGCATTTGCTGAGACAGTCACCAGTTCCATAAATTTGCACTGGCATTTATTTTGGAAAAAAAGTATTAGATTATGGAAAGGATGCATTATTCTACCACCTTAATTTGCGATTTTCTGTTTGCCATGGGGGAAAATACCTGTAAACTTTTCTGAAGTAGTATTCTGCATGTGACTATAGCATTTTTACTCCTTCACTTTTGATTGTTTSATTAGATAAATTAAATATTTCTACTGCCTGKCTCTTCATGTCACAGCAGGGCCCTATTTCYCTTYCTTCCCCSTAAAACTATTTTTTTTTTCTTTTCAGAAATGRCARAAACTTGGGTCTTTTTCACAGGATTCTGTGTTTTTCATTCTTGCTCAAGAAGTCCTGCAACTTTGATAAAATGAGTGCTTTGACTCTGCTGCCAGCATCCATACCACATTCCATTCCATTAATCTGATTTCTRAACTTGGGGAGATTTTCATCAATTTTATAATCTTACAGAACTTTTTAAAATCCTTCTATCAGCATACTTGCATTTTTTTCCTAGATGATTTTTGCTATGTAGTTTGCTTAGTGGTGAGATGTAAAAGTTATACAGCATAATGTTGGAGATGTTAGCTGCTAACCAGAAGAAGAGGAACTGGAAGGTTAAATCCATCACTAGCTCCAAGCTCCCTTGCTCTGACAGATCCTGAGAGAATTAAATTAATCCCTCTCTCCAAACACTGTATCTATGTCTAGAGCCTGCTGTCCATAAAGAGATGCCTATGGAATATCAGTTCTCTCTCAATGTTCTTAAGAGACCTATGAATCAGAACATTTGATATTTTGTGTTTGAGCCATTCTAAAATAATACAAACCTGGAGAAGGGAGAGGTTTTGTTTTCTTTGAAAAATGTAAGCCCTATACCTACTTTGTCAGCACAGTCACTCAGCATCCCCAGGATAAAGGTATTTATATATTTAGGCACAAAATAAATAYGTTTTATTTATATTTTAGCATCCAAATATTTACAAAATAATATCATGAAAAAATAGGCCCCAAAGTGTGATTCCCCTATTAGTATATGTAGGTAGAGAGCAACTTAAATTCYCCTTTAAAGCAGAAATATCTTGTAATGTACCACATGCATACCAGAAATCAGGTCATTTCTATATAAAGATAAAATTGTGTTGATTGGTACATAGTACATTAATCATTCTCATTCAGTCAACCAATAGTAACTACATTTCCTCATAAATGAAAAATTTCTGTTCTTTATCTCTGCTTATAGCTCTGTGTTACTTACAAGATTTATTTCCTATCTTGCCTTCCTGTAAAATAGCAAGTTAAATCTAGACTGTGAGTTCAACATAAAATGTGTAAAAAATACTTTCAATATATAAAAGAAGACCCTTTTTCCCCCTAAATATAGGCTAATTGAATTAATAGATGTAAAACACAGCTGACACAGCTAATTAGATGATGGAACACAKAACCCATTGGCTGTTGTGAATCCACTTTTAACAGCCTTGTCACAGAGAGATATMCAATCCATGCTCTATTTCATTCCAGACACAGAAGTCGTTCGTTTTTTAAAGCTTTTCATTAACTTATGTAACCAAACGTCTGATCAGCTGCTGGATCAACACCATTAATTCTAGTCCACTCAAAAGTGTCTCCAGGGAAGAGAGCTCAAGATTATCTTTTTCTAAATAGTGGTTTTTGCTTTCAGTTATTTCACTAATTTCTGTTTGCTGCTGTTTTGATCTTTCAGATCAGTACCTGAATCTCATACACACTCATGCTGATTCTGGCATGACAGTTCTTTCTCTTATTGTGACTCTTCACATTCCCCTTTCTGCTTTAGCTGGCCTTTTCTATTCTCTAGTCACTGCCATTTCTATCCCCTAATCTTAATTGCAAGGTCTGGAACTAAGCCCCCTAATTAGACAAGGCACTCAAGGTCTGGTCCCAGTCCTGTGTAATGGCAAATTCAGTTTGCTTTAGGCTGATCAYCCAGGGCTTTCAAGATCCCAGTATTTTATTATTTTCCATCAGATCTCCGTTTCTCAAAACAATAATTCTGAAGTCTTGCTGAAAAATGCTCTTTATAGGTAACATGTAATGCATGAATTATATACATTATGAAGCACTACTCAGATCAAATACAGAATTTACATTAAGTAACGATCCCTCTATACTTAAATCAGCAAAAGTAATAAAAGTATAAACAAACTTAGTGTATTGATTAATGTTATATTATTTTTATTTTAGGGAATTGCTCAGGTAGGACACCTATCAAAAGTCTCTAAGCTGAACATACTACATTTAAAAAATTAYATGCTTACATAATTATATTGTCACAGTTGACTGCCCTGTGAACAAGATAAGAAATACCTTCTTTTCAAATAACTTCTTAGTTATTTTCCAGTATTAAAATCCTGACTATTCAGTCTGTCTCACTTGTTTTTATTTAGAAGAAGAAGTTTATTTTTCTTTACTCRGGAAATTCTGAAAACTAAAGGACATATCCACCTTAATGTTTTGGGTGTAATGAGTTGGGAAGAGAACGTCCTACACTGAGGCTCAGTAAGAGCCAAATTTTGTGCATACTAAGCAGTACTTTTTCACCTATACTAACTTAGTATTTTTCAGAGCTGTTGTGAATTGCTWTTAACAAGCAATCAAATAGCAAGTTTTAAAGAGGGGAGACTGACAGCTGCCATTCCTACCTTCWAAAGGAAAAACATTTTGCTACTTGCTTTTGTTTTGTTAGCTTTTAAATAGATCCACTAGGTGGTGCTTGAAATATAGGGGCAACTGGAAATCATTGCGACTGAGAAATATTAAATTGTAATTCCTTAGTCAAYGCTCCAACAGGAATATTCTTGGCAACAGGAATAAGATTACTATGCAAATGCTTGGGTTCCTCCTGTTCCAAGATTGAGTTTTCCATTTCAGAAGTAAAGCTAGATGTTCATGTTTGTGGAGGTGTAGTGCTCTGTGTGGTAAATGCTAGTAGTTCTTTACCCCTGGTACCCTCAGAATAGATCGTTTCCCATYRGTATTTTTGGCATTTGAAGAAAAARTTTATGTCCAGACTCAAAGTGATGTGGATAAGTAGTTCTTTAAATACATCGAATAAAGACAAATCTTGGCGTTGYCTGAGTGCTTTATCACTCCCTAAAGAAGTTTAACTTCCAATAAGGAATGAAGGAAGACTGTTGTGATGTCACAGCACATAGCCAGGGCAAGGGGCAGGAAGACCCCTATGGCCAGTTATGTATGAATTATGGACACTCTTCCAACTTCCTTGTGGAGAACAAGTCTTATTTTCTCAAGTTATTCTTTAACCAAGTGCTGTGCAATCACTCATCCTAATGTAAACCAGCTYCTTTGGAGCTGTAAAAAAAGCACAGCTGCCCCAGCCTTCTCGGTCAGCTATGCACTAGACAGTTGCCCAATAATTCTCCTACCTGTCAATATGTAATAAAAGCTTCTGGCATAATTATTTGTTCCCAACACTGTTTCTCTATTAAACTGCTGTCCAGTACCCCAGTGGGAGCTCTGGAGCCCCTCCAGCTTCCAGGAGAAGCTGTGACTCCTGTAGCTTTCAAGCCACTCCAGTTCCCTCTCCTTTTGCCTTGAAGGTGAAATTCTGGTGAGCCAGGCCTCCCTCGGCATGTGATTTTGAGGAAAGTGCCTTTCAAAAGGCATTTCTCTGTTCTCTGCAGACTSCAGGAGAACAAACTCCTTTAACTTGCATGGTGAGGGGAGGATAGAYGGAGGAGAGGGAGGAACCACCCTGAACTTGTGCCTATTCTTTCTCCTTGCCTATGAACCCCAGGCTGGTGGCTGAGGACACTCACAATACCTGTTCAAATCTTGCCCCAGGAGTGCTGGCAAAGGTGAGACCATGACAGGGATCTGATTGCAGGGGCAGGTTCTAGGAGAGCTTCAGGTTTGGGGTGAGGGAACTGAAGAACTGAAGTGGGGGAGCCCAGTGGGAAAGTCAAGGTAACACTGAGGGTAGGCAAGGAGCTGGAGGTGCTGCACTAGCAACTGTTGATGATTTGGAAAATCGAATTAACTTCAGCTGGAATAGCTTAAAAGACACAAGACAAATTTTGAGTGAGCCACACCTCTGTCACTCTGTTTATGTAGAAAAATTGGTTTAAATTACTATATGAAGGAAAAGCATGTGCGAATTGTCAATGGAACAGATTCTAGAGAGGCTGTTACTAGTTTTCTAAAGGGTGCACATGTGAACCTAGAGAATTGAGACCTAATTACTGATAACTGCACTACAGTGAAATTTCATCTCTCATTTAGGTGTAGCAAAAAGTCTACTTTGCTCTCAGCCAAAGTGCAAAGGCTCTTTTCACTACAAGGGTGAGAAAAAGAGTAAGGTGTACAAACAAGGATGATGTACATGGGAAGCTAACCTTTCACCTTTATATGTTTACATCATGTCAAATATTCTTCATGTTTAAAATGTAGTCTATGAAGAAACAGCCTAAGGGTATTGATGTTAAAGAAAATTAAGGATTTGGGTCACTGGAAAGYTAGGGAAAAGAAATTAATCATATACTCAGCATTTTGTGCAAAGATAATTTATAGGACATAAAAAATAGGCTTAATTATCTACAGCRCATCTTGGAATGATGCTGATATCCATAATATGAAAAGTGCAAATTAGTAAATGTTAGTGCAGCCTTTAATTAATAGGAAGTTAATTGTTCAAAAGCTTCCTCCTTCTCTTTTTCTTTGTTATTGTAGATCTGAAATGGATATACAAGTTTTATAGAAACACTATTTTCTTTGTTCAGTTTGTTGTTCCTGTTGAAGTGTAATACCAGTTTTAGTTTTGTACCTGTCTTCTCTCAATATGCCAACCTGCCAAAAATCAAAGCCTTTCTTTTAAACCAGAAGTCACACTTGGATAGATCWGGTTAGTAGATTTTATTCTTCATTTAGCTTATTTATTCATCAAGTTTGTGATGAGTTTTAACAAAGTAGTTATTATTTCACTGCTTCTGTTTCATTTTCTTGTGAGGAGGTTGATAAAATCTTTGTTTGTAACAACGTGAGCCTGCTGCATAGTCAGGACCGGAACTGTAGGTGGTACTCTCAGCTGAGAGCCAAGAAAGAAGCCCTTGGCTCTGTGAGTCCTCAAAGTAGGGAAGGAGCTACTCCCTGTGCCAGTCTCAGGATTCAGAGTCTTCAAATCCAGATGCAGAAGGAGCACACTCTGATATCTGTGCTTTAGCACTGCACTTACTTTTAGGAGCTGTAATGTTATTTGAAGACAGAGAATTCAGGCTCTAGAGCTGAAAATAGATCTCTTTTGGTGAGACCTCAGCCAGGAATAGGAAAGAGATAATTTCTATTTGATTGGCATAGCATTATATAAATTTTCACTTTTTTAAACAAGTTATTTAGTCATAATTTCTTGTAAAAAGAACTAAAAGCAATTAACTTTAAGTTAATTAAGTTTCACGATCAAAATAAGACTATATGGACACTTTACTATTTAATGCTAAGGTAGGAAAAATGCTGTTTTCTTCAGTTAGTTTGCAAATTTTCCAATGCACGCTGACTGGAAAAGTGTGTAGGTTAAGTACGGAATTTTTTTCCCCTGCCATGTTCYRAAATTGCTATTAGTTTTAAACCAGGTCACATTAATTTCTAGTGTAAATCCACATAACTGAGTGGTGTCAGTGTTTTGGAAACATTTTCTGGGGTGATCTGTAAGACAGCAAATGGTAAGTTTGCAAAGAATTCAGTCTGAAGACAGAATTGCAGAAATATGCCTTGGTCAAAAGCCAGGCCCCACAGCCTTTGCAAAGGGGAAAAAAAAACAATTTTGCTTTTCTTTTTAAAAGCTAGAGAAATAGCAAGTAAAGATTTCCTAAAAGCATATTTTCTGCGCTTTTTCACCAGGCTCTCTCACAGAATTAAAATTATTAAAGAGGATGCATAATCAAGGTGTTTGTGATGAATTAAACATTGAATACATATGGAAAACAAACAAACAAACAAAAAGCTGGAGTGAACAACTGTTTCTCCAGATAGAGGGAGTAGGAACAGGCCATACCAGGGATATGCATTGAGACCATATTACTTTTGTTTGGAAACAAAATTTTTGCTGTGTCTAAAAATGGGTTAATATGAGATGGAAATAACTATTAGAAATCAAAGATGAGATTCCTTACCGCTGTACTGCAGGACAGAGATGACTAATAATAGTTCTGAGATAATGTGATCTGTTTTGTGCTTGTATTGCCATCAGATATATATCAAAAACCATTTATTTCAGTGTGATTGGTCATGCWCTTTTAGGATTGTCACATCCATTTCTCACTTCCAAAACATTTATCTGGCAACTCCTATATTCATATGGCTTCCAGGCTTCTTCTGATGGATGATTAGCCAACAGCCTCACCCTCACAGCCTAACCCTTTTCTGCCTCCTCCTTGCTGCCGTGGCAGATGTCATCTCTCTGCCTGTCATTTGGACTAGCCCTGAACATCAGGCTCCTCCATAAATTGAATTTCTCATTCATRGTATGGTTGTCTCATTTACTGAGACCTTGTTCTGGTTTTGTCAAATTCAGTCTTGCCCTTGCTACCCACAAGGCTGATGTAAAAATTGCTTTTTGTATACATCTGAAAGTGTTTGCTCTCTGTGTTTCTGTATACTCCAATGATCTGTCACATCAAACCAAAGTTGCTTATCCTCAAATCAAAGCACTTTTACTGTTGCCATTTAACCTATGRCACCAGCTTTTCTTTAGTAGTGAGTTAGAAATAGGTGCAGGCCAGCTTCTGCCTCGCTGTTGGAAAAAACTCTTCAAAAGGATTCTCCTGCTTTCATCCCCTCCTTGAAGCTCTCATCTGTGCTATTGCTAGGCATCTTTAGAATTATGCTGCAGACACGCAGCATAATTTAGGCTTCCTATTTTGACCAGTATTGTTCCACTGTTTTCTCGTCCTCTAATTGTTTTTGTGTCTTTCTTGTATATGGATATGGGCTGCCCAAGGGCAGGCACTTGTTCTGCATCTGCACAGAATCTAAGAGAATAGAGCAACATCAACCACAGKAGTAATACCATCAATGCATATTATTCATCTTGCATGGTATTTTTTGGGTTAACCACAGATACCTTTTTGGGTTGACCACATAATGGAGCTACCTTTTCAATCCTTCTGTCCTCATGCCTTTTATTGAAATYCACTGATATGATACCAAGTTCCCCTGCCTGGACAGCTGAGAGGACAACACTGGGAAGATTTATTTCATTGCCTAGGGATAGGTCTGTCCTCTGGCTACCTTTGTGCACTAAAAGAAAGGATAACATTGACAGAAGAAATGGCTCATGTATACTTCCTTCAATGGTGCTATAGAGATTGTGGATATGATTAGCATCAGCAATATAGAGACCATTCTTTTCTAGTTAAATTTGCTGAAGAAATACTAAAGAAAATCAGGATTCAAAACACCTAATCCATTTATTAACTCATCTGAGTAGGTTAATACCCAGTGATTGCCCACCTGGATTAAAGTTTATATCTCACTGAAGGACTCAAATATTGTTTCACTTKGCAGGCAAGGGCCTAAGTAAACAGGATTTCCCTGAAGGTAGCAAAAAATAATGATGCAATGTGGTTATTTATTAGCTTTTGTTTTAGTGTCAGRGAGATGGGCAAATAATACCCTAATGCTTAGAATTTAAATAGGTCAGACTATTTGTACTGCGTAGACTCTGCCCAACTTCTTTATGAGTTCCTGGAGATAAGCTTCTAGATAAACATAATTTTGAGAAGTTCTTTATCCTTTTTTGATACTTTGTGCAAGTTAAAGCACTTTTGAAAATCAAGCCATTCATCTAGGTGTTACAATAAAACTACTCAGAATCATTTCTTTGCAGAAGATATTCCTCATTTAAACTCAAAGCTTTCACAGAGAATTACCAATCTGCTTGCACAGAGATCTGCCAATTTGGATTGAATTTTTTTCCCGAAATGTCCACTGTTGACAGTCTAGTCACTTCAAGTACAGTATCTAAATATCCATCTRACATTTTAAATTCAAATCCAAATATTTGGACACAGAATGCTCTCATAGGTTTTGGGGTTTACAGTATAAAATGAAAGCAAATTTTGTAATMTTGGAATGCAGTAAATGGATGGTTKTCCTCTGGACAGATTTGTTTAYATTCATTATTTRTAACTTGTTATTTGAAAAACATACAGAAAATTCCTTGTTCTCAGTTTAAAGAAATAGCATTTTAAAGCTAGTTAGTCTTTTTCTTAAAAACAACTTTGCTATGAAAAGAAATACTGAGAGATGTTCCCACTGATGAAATCTGCTTTCCATTTGACTAAGAGAAATTAATTTTGATAGTGAGGCACACCAGCCTTAATTTTACAATGCCCAGCAGGCAAAGGTATCCCATATCGACTTCTAGTTCCTCTGCTTACTTTTATCTGCAACCCTTCCTGCAAATAGTTATCAGTTATCAGAATTTGCTCACAGGTCCTGACAGTGTCAGTGCACCTTATCTACCATGACATATGGCTCTTTGCTGCACATCCTGCATGTGGAAGTAATGCAAACCAAATGAAGGTMTGCCTTGACTGTACCTTTGCAACRTTTCACTGGTGGCCATATGATTGCRCATCATAYATTTTACCTGGTTACAGAAAATTGGAGATCTGTTATCCAATATTTATTTTATTTTTATTTATCAATMTGAAAACTTGTACCAATATTGTTTGATGTGGACTGTTTGTCAGCAATCTAAAGCTTTGTTCTCCCAGTGACTTTTTCACCAGGCTGTGAATTAGGACACCCAATATTGCAACTTTACATTTTTCAAGRTTTTCAGGCATCATCATTGCTTTATAAAATGATAAACTCTTCCAAATCAGTGCCAAAACTCCTATYGCCTACCTTTTTAAATACAGCAAGTGGGATTAAGGCTACTCAATYGATACAGAAAATCCTATTACAGTCATTTAGGTTAGACTTTTAATGTTACTTAGGTTCCTAATTCTCCTTTAATCTGAGTTAAGATGAGGCGCATAAATAAATTTACCACTCTGGGTCTAGGAGCTTTTGAAMATCCCACCCACCAACACACAGTCCACAGTTTTGTATATGACTTGATTTATTYTCAAGGAAATAAATGTGACCACATTGCCTGCCCCTCTCTTTCTCTGTCAGTCAGTTTCTGACCTGTCTCGCTCTCTCAAAACTTTTGAACCCAAGAGYTAATGTTGACTACGGACAGAAATGCAAGGGCCCAAAGGTATTAAGTCCTTAAAAACTATGATGCCTGGAGAAAGGCGATCTGCAGCACGAGTTCCACTGTCCTCACTTCTCTCCTGCCTGCACAGGCTCACGGGTCAGCCCATGTGTTGGTCTCAGCCAGCACAGCACCACTGTCCCTGTCAGGCAGAGGATCTTCYCTCGGCTCCAAGAACAGCCCACACWGAGAAGGCAGCAGGACTKGAAACATTGGCCTGCTGGAAACTAGGCCAGGTTGATTTCATCATCTAAAACCCATCACTCGCTAACTCACAATACCCAACAATGAACAGTCACTTCTCATCACAGCTTCCGGAAAAGCRCTCTTGAAAACCACACATTTCCTCTGAAATGATATCAACAGGATATTTAAAAGTAGTTGTTCTCTGGGCCTCCAAACTCTTCTGTCTTGCAAAGGGCAAAAAGTTTTGGCATGTCCCAGTGACAGCAGCTGTACTGAAGATCTGCATTAGTGCCTACCCTGTAGAAAGTTCTCTGACATGCCACCAGCTGAAGATGCCTTATAATCCAGCCTTAGTTCACACTGGCTAGTATTTCTAATCCCCTAGGTTCACCACACCTTGATCCCAGGTGATCAGCAAAGAGGATGGGTACCATTTCAGGAAGAATGGAAATCTATCCACAGGCTGTGTCTCTAACTTGACTCCTCACACTTGGGCTCTTTTGTGAATAAAATATTGATGCCCAGGCCTGTGAAGCTTTATGCCATCAAGGCAGTGAGCAATGCTTTTACATGCTAATAAAAATACATTAGGAAATTCAGTAGAGATGATTGGCCGGCAGCTGGAAACAGAAAAGCTGGTGTTAAATGAAATTGTCAGTGTCTCATATTAAAGTTTCCTGTGTGTTCAGACAATACGAATTGGAGGCAGCACAGACCGGTTTTTAATCCAGTATGTGAAAGGAAATTTATGAGAGCAGAGTAGGAGGAAGAGATGAGAGTTAAGGAGCCTACACAAGTTTTTGCTCTCCTTATGTATCATGTGATGCATATTCTCATAGCCATGGGACAGGGCTGGGTCTACTGAGTCCTTATTGCTTTCATAACATGCTCAGACTTTGGGGGAATGTCCATAAACCTGGCAGCAAATAAGCATCACWTCTGCAGAAGTTTGGTGCAGATGATTCATAGTGTTGCTGCACTAAGGCAGGAGGATCAAAGTCTTCATCAYTCAGTCAGTCCTTGAGTGACCCTGCCAGTTCCTGACCTTGAATGCTTTTCATTATCTTGTCACATACCAAGGATTGCAGTTCTTAAAGAGCAGGGTAAACTAGGTTTAATTAAAGTAGAAGCTTGGGCTGTGCTTATGTTAAACTTCTTAAAAAATTACTTTTACACCAAGATGGTTTTGCAAATAGTCTGTTGTGCTGCAAAATGAAAGACAARTTCTCTGCCATGTACCTGCCATCAACTGTCTGCTGAGATTGCTGAATTATTTTACAAAGTAAGACTTTCAAAGGCTATTACTAAGTCACTGAGTCACCAACCCACCTTGCTACATGGTATGTTATAAGCTTTCAGTCCAGTACAAAAGAAAAAGGTTTGACATAGTTTCAGGTAATCCTATCAGCACCAGTGAGTAGACAAACAGGAAGGATGGATCATGGAGAAATTCAGAAAAAAATGGGAAAGTATTCACTSTAACCAGACCTGCTACACTTGAGGATTTCAGTGAAAGGCTGACATCTTCAGCACTACTGTGCTGAGGCATTCCTACTMTATGGATTCAGAGAAAAGTGACAGCCATTTACACTCCTTTTTCTGTACAAAATGGTTGTCCATTAGACAGTCATGAGCTCTCAATTCAATTTTGCTTAACTTGAAATATTTCTTTCCTCAACAATAATATTCCAATTCCAAAGTACTTTACATGAACAGATTCTTATGATAAGCTTGGAGTCCTACTGATGTGTCTGCTCTGGATTTCACTGGACACTTGCATTTGTTGTACAGGAGTTTGCTTGTACAGGACTGTTGGGGGAAGGGGGAGGGGTGTTGGATTTTTTTCGTACCTGTACATAATAAATATCAGAGTGATAGATTTTTTTTTCATGTGCATGCAATATCATTTCTCTCTAGTTAATAAATGTCATTGTAATTCCTATCAAAGGCCTATTCATTCTGGAATATGTGATAATCTTGAAGAATGAAAACTTGTGTTCTATTGATAGAATAGGGTTTACTCTGTTGGTAGAATAGGATTATTTTGTTTTAGGTGGTATGCACTTCTTTGACTAGATAGGCAAAAGGAAAAAGCAAGCCCTTTGACACCAGAAATCAACTCTCCCAATAATCATTTTGACTTCCTGACTCAGAAATCTTCATTTTCATGTTTTAAATGTGTGAATTCTTAGCAAAAAAAAAATTCAGACATGAAAATTAAGCATTCCATTACGACTTTTTCTGCACAAGTTTAAAYGAGTAACTAGAACTTAATTTTTAGAGATTCACACAATCATCAGTGGCTGAAATGAAGTGTTCAGAATTTATGCAAGTTAAACCCTTTATCTTGATTCTAATGATACGTGTCTACTAATGTTAACTTTAGTGTGCATGAAAGACAAGGTCCTTCTTTTGATCCCKATCATTCACAGAAAACACAGACAACTATTACTRTAGGGTTGAAACTCAAAAACCTTTYACAGTTTTTATAGTGCCTTGTAAAAGAAAGGAGTGTAAGTGCATGTGTATGTTACAATCACTCTAAAATAGTTGTTTCCACAGCTCTTGAGCACTTGTCGAAGACCTGTTAAAGCATTACATGGGTTTTACACAGATGTAAATATTCTCCTGCAGGATGGCAAATTCCAGCTATCTGTTAAAAGTCTGTTTGTCACAGGAGTATGCCAAAAGGAAACATCAAAGAGCTGTTGCCACAATTTCAAGTCCTTTTTATAAGAGTAATCATCCTGGTCCAAGGACACAAACAAGGCAAAGTTTACAAACAGGCATAATTTATTTACACAGTGCTTTCAGACACTTGAGCTCTTTTCCAGATRTAATTAAACAAAACAAAAACTTTTCTTGCAAGCTTCATCTTACATCAGGTGTTAATTGCTCTGGTGAAGGGTCAGGTAAACAACAATTTGGCTCATATGAAGGAAGCCTTTCTTCATTGTCAGAGAAAGGAGCTCTCATTAGTCTTACAAATACAGTCTCAGYCGCACAATTTTTAATAAAACTCTCAAATTTGCAGATATTTTTGTAACTCAGTCCTGAGGGAAATCACTAAAACTGCTAGTGTAACTAACTTTGTTCAAATATGAAGACAAAATCACAATGCAAATTTGGTAGAAAAGCTAGTTAGAAGCTATGWGTTGTTCAGCTGAGTGGTCTAATGAAAAGTATCTGTATTATCTCGCCCTTTTTGTGTTCATAGACGAAGCACTAAGTTGGAAGAATTCTGAGWTGGYRAAAGTAARTGCTCAAAAAKTATGAAGAGGTGTTYAAAATCACTATATGAACTTWCTGTRATATCCCTTTGTTTGTCCTACCACCCATAGTTGGGTTGACACATTKGCATGAAAATCTGCCTCATGGAAGCTCTGTCCAGAAACAAYAGGGATGTTTTTTTAAACCTGTTGTGTCCCCTCCACATTCTGTTCTCACTGTTTCTGTATTTCAGGTTGCTTTTCCTTGTTGACCTAGGTTAAGTTCACACCTCCTTGCCCACATGTCCACATAGATATACTCTTGACCACACACCATCCTGTTTCCAAATTTTTATCCTTTCCTTCAATATTTTCTCTATGCAAGCTTGTATTCCCTATTCAGTCCCTCAAGTTTCTGCTTYATTATCCTCTTTTAGCAAAAAAATCCCACCCTTCCCACTCTTTGCCTAYCTGCACATAGCTCGGCAAATTTTTTTTTACATTTGTAAAGCTGAGCAAGAAAGCTGTAGATGCAGGTAGTAGGTAGTGAGTAGTGTATAAAAGTCCGAGACATGGTTAAATATGACCAAATGCTGATCAAAAAGAGAGTATCAACTGTAGAAAGCCAGAAAAAGGGAAGGTAGTCTGGAACAAAGTTTTATAAACCTTTTACTAGGCCTAAGTATGCCTTATTAATTGTGTGTTAAATGAAATGCTTTTAGCCTAAGTAGGCCAGAGAGATCTCAAAGGAAACCTAATCCGAGGAAAAGGTTTTACCAAAAATACTAATAACAACAAGGAACTCTTTACCTTTCATAATCGAAATGGGCAGTAAAGTTGGATTAAGGTTGAATTGAATTTCACCACCCTATCTCCAGGCAGAGTGAGTGTATTTATGTTACTGCAAATCCATATTAAGGATGAAGTGCTCCAAGGCAGTTTTGCACCAGCTGCAATCTCCACTTTCACATCAATTCCCAGCTGCAATGAAGCGAGAGCTTTTTTCGGTTTAATAGCTAGAGATGCCGAAAAGGTAGGACACCACCCTCAGMGCGTCCCAAGGCTCCGGGATGATCCCTCCTCCTGCGATGGGAGCAGCGGGGGTCGGGTACAGCTCCAGAGCGAGCAGGGGCTGTAAGCCGAAAACAGGAGACGGACTTCAAGCGCAGAATTCTAAAAACCSATCAAATCCTCAAAAGTGAAAGCGCAGCCGCCAAAGAGGAGGAGCCGCCGCCGTGCCACCCGAGGCCGCGGCACACCTGCCTCCGCCCCYTGTCCCGGGCCGGGCGGGTGCTCAGGGGTTAAACCCGGCGGGGGCGGGGGCAGCCSGGCAATGGGAGCGGGCAGGCGGCGGGGCTGAGCTCGGCCGTGCTTGGGGATGTCGCAGGCTCCGCCGGGCGCGGGGCAGCTCAATGCCCTGCCCGACCACTCTCCGCTGGTGCGCGGCGCCGTGTCCGAGCTGCGGCGGCGGGCGGAGGCAGAGCCCGGACAGCGCTGGCCGCAGCCCCTCTCCGATGCCTTCCTGGTGCGGTTCCTGCGCGCCCGAGACTTCCAYCTGGAGCTGGCCTGGAGGGTGAGCAGGGGCGGCGGTGGCGGGTCCCGGTGCCCGCGGAGCCCCGGGGCTCGGACTGTCTCTGCGGTGCGGTGCGGTGCAGGGTGGGTGAGTGCCCTGCGCTGCTGCGGGCGGCCGAGGCCGATTCGGGAGTTTCGGGGTGTAACTCATTGCTTGTCACGCGTGTCCTCAGCGTGGCACAGAATCAATGTGCCGTGTCGTGGCTGGCTCCGTGCGGTATSGATGTGGCAACGTAAAGGCTGCGCTGAGTGCGGTACAGTCACTCGCCTGTACAGTAAGTGTGCTAAGGTCACGGSTCCCATTGGGAAACAGTATCCTTARAGGACACCCTTGTCATGATTGTCAGACTCAGGTTACTAGTAGCCGCGCTAGTTTCACTACAAACTTACAATTACTCTAAAACTGTGAGTAAAAACTTCTTTTTGCTTGGAGTTAACTGCACGCCTTGCAGGCTTTGGTACATCCTGGTTCTTTCCTGGCTCTTCATGCTCCTTTTTGCCATAGAGCATGCATATTTTTCATATCCAAAGGCACAGATTGTTATCAGTTTGTTTTTGGTTTTTTCTTAGGGTTTTTTTGTTTTTGTTTTTGTTTTTGGTTTTTTTTAAGAAACGTTGATAACCATTAAACCTTCGGAACAGAAAGTCTTTCCAAATCCTCCCAGGGCAAAGGCATTGATTCACATGTGCCAACTCAAAGCTGTATTTCCCTGGAATTTTATGTTGATTGCACAGCATTGCCCAACAAACCTCACCTATTAGTTTCTGACTTCTCTGGAYTGTAGATTTTCCAAGTTTAGTCACCACAAGACAAGATTGTTTGCATACAGATGTATTGCAGGATCTGGGTAGCTAAAAGAAGARTTTGAGAAATTGAATTAAGCCCTTAATCATAAATAGCTTTAATAGTTGTATTTTTGATTTTTCATTTCACTTATGAGATTTGCATCATGGTTTTAAACGTTTYCTCCTCAGCAGAAGAACTAAGGAGGCAAATCAGATTCCTTTGGGTTTTATGTATCTTACTTTTACCTGAAGTTCATGAGATTGTGCACAAACAATTGTAGACTAACAATTGTCTTTCCCAGCAAAAGCCATTTTATTTTCCTGTGTTCCTTGGTTCCAAAATGTGAAGCTTAATGAGACAATACAGACTGCTGAATATGCACTCCTAATTGTGTTGCAATTGGTTGTTACTGTTAATCCTGTAGACAGGACGGTGACACTTCTGAATTTGGCCCATACATTTCTGCACTTCGATTGGATTATTGTGAGGTGTGTTGTAGGTAGGAATGTTCTTTGAAGGTGTGGAATCTATGTTAGGTTTAGAGATGGAGTCTGTGATGGAGCAAATTTCCCATGCTCCTCTTGAGAATCAGCCCTCAAGACTGGAGACYGGCTTTGAAAAAGTTAAATCTCTTTAAAAAGCTCTTTAGATATTCTGGGTCTCCACAGGCTGCTAAGTTTCTGAATTTCAAACCTTCCTTTGCATTAAGATATTCTGATATTCAGAACCAATCTGTGTTTAATATTTCTGTCCAGACCATTTTCTAGAATCCTTCTTCTAGAGTAG
>NW_026623534.1:758811-788539 GCF_030028575.1 Malurus melanocephalus
TTTTTTTTTCCAAAAGAATGTGTTTATTGCAATTGGCATATCAAGGCCAAAGAGAAATATTGTGCAAATATGGTCATAWGTGTAAATTCATCTAACCTATCTGACTTCACTTTGGTTTGTAGGACATGACTCTTGGTTTAATTGGTAACTTTGTAATCTCTAATGCTCAGAAATCTGGAACCATCTCCAACAGACATCAGGRAAAAAACCTCTTAATTAATGCTTAACTCCAGACACTGGAGCTTTTTCATCCAGCTTTCTCCCCTTGGTCAAGTGATCTTGTATCTATTTTCAGATGCTGAGCAGATGCTAAGTAGGTTATTTAGTTTGTAAACACAGATAATTATACATTGAGATGTTTTTCTTGTGTTATAAATGCGTGAGCCATTTTTTAATAGTAGGTAATGAATGCGTCTGTTTTTCCTGATACYAGGTTGTTTCATCTATATCCACACTGATTGTTGCATACAACATTTATGTTTTTCCTTGCTGTCTTTACTGAAAAACAAATCATACTTAAAAAAATTTCACATGAATTTCTGTGCTTAAAGAGGGTGAAACTGGAAAACCTGCAAGTACCCACTGCTAGATTTTGAATTCCTTTGCCCGTTTAAGGATTACTCTTTTAAGTTGTGTGCACTTGAGTATGTCCAGCTGTAAGAAAGTGATTGTTTACATAAATAAAAATTTACAGAATACCCCCCAAAGCTAGCTGTAGATGCTGTGTAAAATTGTCTAATGCTAGCCTTTACTTCAGATCATTTCAGGTAACTAGATTTKGTTTTCAAAATCTAAGAACTCTTCAGCACTTCGTGATTTTATTGCCAAGGGAAGTATATTTTAGGCTTATCTATGGTATGTGTCTGAAAAATGCACCACTTGCTCATTTCATGGAAGGTGTCAGAAGTTGTCCAACCATACATTTACTTCTTAAGTGGTGTGCTAGTAGATAAACTATGCCTTCTGTAAGGATCTTGAGTGTATCACAAGCTGCAAACATCGCTGTCTTTTTTCCAAGGTCCAAGAACTTAAATCYTTGTTTGCAACTTGAAAAATGTAAATATCATGAAAATGAGAAGGTAACTGTACTAACTAGACAAGGATTATTTAGGGTATTGAATTAATGTGTCATTTTTATTCTCATCTAAGTTTTGGCAGGGAGTTGCTCAAAGAGGTGTTTYAAATACATATGTTCATTAAGTTGTGATACTACAGATTATAGAAGAAAAGTGAGAAATGTTACAGATGTTTGCATAGTTTTTTTTTAGGGTGTTTTCGGGTTTTGCTACTGTTTCAGAGTCTGTTTTGGAAAGACCAAGGRAAAAAACATGTTGACATTGCTGTCTGGTTGGCACAAAGCAGCTGGGATTGCTCAAACGGTGCCCTTTGTAGATAGTCAAGCACTGACAGAATGAGATAATCAGAGTACCTCAACAGGCCTATCTATGCCATTACAGTGAACTTCTATTCCACAAATGAACTTACTTTCCCTACTTTCTCAACTCTTTCCCTCACCCTTTTTGTTTGTTTGTTAGTTTTAAAATTAGTCTAGACTAGAACTGATTTAATGCAGTTAAAAGGCTTCTACTAAAATGCTCCTTATGGTTAMATGTTTCCTTCTGTGGTGATGGTTTAGGATGAGGCTTTATATCCTTTTTTTTTTTTTTCCACTGCCTTATCAAGTGGCATTCTAGCATGGTATATGAACTTTTAAAATTTTTAGATCTAAATACATATCTATAAGTTCTATTTCCAAAAAAATATAGCTAATTTCTGATCAGCATGCCATGTACTTTTATGTAAATTCTGCTGATAAAGAATAATGTTTTATAAATAGTTTTCTCATGACAATACATGTGAGAGACCTACAAAATCATTCAACACTCTAATCTGAGCAGAATAAAATTAAGCCAAAGAAAAAAGTATGTTTTCTGTAAAATGGTACAAGAAGCTTGAAAGCAGAGAGGAAGGTAAAGGATAAGACCAATCATCTGATATGAGCTGTGAGCAATAGGATGGTGAGCCTCAAGTGTTCCTCCAAGAGTCTGTAGGTAAGAATGAGCACAGCCGATGCTCTGATTTTCCATGGGGTGAACTCAATTCTGCTGAAGTTYCTTCTGATCACTCTTCCAGTGAAAATGCTGAAAAAAATTATACTTGCTTAGATACGAGAAATTTGTAATTTTTTTTGAGGTTATATTCTATTAGTTGGACCTGACACCTTTTAATTTTGGTATTTCTGCTGCTAAATGTGGAGTAATTGATAAGGGAAAAAAAAATTTTGTTTATACAAATCATAGGAAATAAAATACTTATGTTTAATGCTTTCAGTGTGRTGAACACATTTAATTTGTGAAACGGTGCTGAGGATCAGATTGGGTTTTCCTGTTTGATGAAGTATAGAAATACTTTTAAAAGCTAGCCTGTGCATGCTGCCTTTAAGATTTAAAGCTACATTTCAGTTTGTTGCGAAATAAGTATTGGCAAATTCTGATTCTCTTACCTACTTTGATGGTCTTGCATTAAAGCTTTAAGTTGTAGCCATTGAGAAAATGCATGCAAAATGCGTACAAAATCTAAATTGTTTTGAATAACTACCTCTCTACCCTTCAGTCTCAAGGCTAGAGAKCTGAGCATGGGTGATAAAGCAGAGACAAAATTTAATTGATGAGAGAAAGCATTTTAGAAGACAGTCTTKCATAGCTTCCTACTTACCTATGCAAAATGTCTTAAATAAATTTTACTTGCAGGCTATAGTTCATTTTCCCCACAACCACTTAATATTAAAGGAGAAACAGTAATTAGACTTGGAAATTAGCACTACTGTATCACCAACTTCACTTTTCATGATCCCTCTTGAAGATGACCTTTCACAGTGCTGCCTGTAATTCCTCAAACCTCACCAAGGAACACCTTTAATTTCCTTTTCCTTAGTGCTACTCCATCGCCTTTCAACACACAGCACGCCCTGTGCCTTAGAAATTCTGGTTCTTGTGCTGCCTCCCAGCCTGAGGAGCCAAGGTGGCTCTGTCCTTGGCCCAGATAGCATCCCTGTTTTAGCCAAACACGTTCTCTTGCCACTCTTTGGGAGGGAAATTGTCAAATGTGTAATGGCCCCACTACTTTGTAATATTCTCTCATTTCAGAGGGGTAGGAGGGACTTCAAAAATGGTTTTGGATATGCTGATGAGCATGCCTGCTTTGGATAATAAACTGGAATTATTAATGAGTGTGTCAAAAATAGGAAAGAAGGAAAAGAAAGTGTGTGTGAAGGAGAATGTTCCTCTGTAAAATTTTGCACRTCTAAATTAAAAAAATTYCTGAATGAATCTGATGCARTAGCAAACTGAATAGTCCTAAAGGYAACCTGAGGGGGAAAAACTGGAGTTTAGATGCATTTTATATAGAAATTACAGGTTTATTCCACACTGAGTTTTTTTTTCTGACACAAAATGACAGCTGCAGTCCATTAATGATTTAACAGGGTTCTAAATTCATCATGGCAATTTACTCACTTGATCCAGTATGGCAACCTTCTGTTTCTAGGAGTAATTTGGTTAAAATACACAATTAAATTATAGCTAATTTAATGAATTAAACCTGACTGTGATCACATGTGGAAAACATATTTTTAACTGTGCCCTTCCTACAATAGCTGATGCTTACCTGACATCTATTTTTTTTTCCAGTTATTGAAGAATTATCAGAAGTGGAGAATTGAATGCCCCGAAATAAGTGCAGATTTACAACCATCTTCTGTTCTTGGTCTTTTGCAAGCTGGCTATCATGGAGTCCTAAGATCAAGAGATCCWCATGGAAGCAAAGTTCTAATATATAGAATTGGTGAGTGACAAAATTGCTTGGAACTGTTTTGCACCTGACTCTGACACTGAAGTATTTGGGTTTTGTTTGTTTTTTTGAGTTGTTTTGTGGTTTGTCTACTTTTTAATTATTGTGATTTCAGCAGCAAACCAAAAATACTTTATCATACAACCACAGGGGTTGATAAAATTAGATCATATCAGAATATCTTAACTAGAAGGGTAACRTGTTTATGTTCCTTGTAAGAAATATATTTACATTAAATTAAAGGTGAGTTTACTGAGCTGTAACAGTTACATGGTTTTGCTTATAAATTAGTGGGGCTAAAGCTGTAAAAATCCCTTATGAAGAGCTTAATTTTCTTTTTAGTGAAATTCTTGTTGCATTAAAAGGATCTTAAAGTTTAAAACTTATAAGATTATGTGGTTCTTCAGCTCTGAGTGTCCCACCAATCATTTGTTTTCATGTAAATTTTCAAAGCCATGGACTAAGACTGTGGTACTGATGCAATCCTGTACAGAGTAGAGAGAACAGAAAAAAAGGTGTACACCTAGTCAGGTATCAGTGTTTGAGCTTGGATGAGCAGTTCACTGGGTTTTCACTTTTTACTTGTAGCCAAAGAGCCCTGTACTCTTGGAAAATGATGGACCTCCCAAAAATATTTTCAGACAATATATGGTTAAATGAACACCATATCTCTTTATGCTCGTTTTGGACAGAGACATGATTTTTGCTAGCTTCCAACGAATTACATTATTATCAGCTGGTGCAGTAGACAGTTGTGCCCTCTAAAGCATTCATCTCGGGTTAAGGCTTGTCCTATGCAGTTTTTTTGTTGAGGCCTCTGGGGGAAAAAAAAAAGCGAGATTTACTGAATCATGGCAGAATTACAGTGCGGAAAAAAAAATTAATATAATTGATTGGATTGATGATCTGTAGCTTCTGCTAGCATGACTGCTCCTGAATTAAGCTGTTCCTGGCAAAAGCCTTTTATTGTATCTATGGGCATAGGTAGAACATGCTACATTGTTTGGTACCATCTACTAAAAGAGCATCAAAGACAAGTGAGAGAGATGGCACACAAAGTAACTTATGCACTGGCAAAACAGTTTATCAGGAGCTTTGTTAGTGCTGGTTAATTCACTTTTCTGAGAAGTATGTTAGAAGCAGTAGCAAGCAAAAGTGCAGGTATATGGGATATTCTCATGGTAATGTAGGGTAATCTATCTTCTCTTCAGGACAATGGGATCCCAGTTTGTTTACAGCATATGATGTGTTCCGTGTAAGCCTCATCACATCTGAACTCATTGTAAAGGAGATTGAGACTCAGAGAAATGGAGTCAAGGCCATCTTTGACCTTGAAGGGTGGAGATTYGCTCATGCTTTTCAAATCAGTCCAGCAGTGGCCAAGAAAATCGCTGCTGTTCTCACAGTAAGTATGACATAATGCTTTATGCAGCTTCATTGCTGAATTCTTCTTTCGTAGACCTTCTCTGACTATGCAGYTTAGAAGAACAGAATCCTAAATCCATTACAAGTCATAGGCTGTGCTTGATTTTACTTAAAGGATATTCTTCTGTAGCAGTAAATGCCCTCTWACTTCTGGTATTTTATAAGTACTCCACCAACCTCTTAACAGCACAAGAATTTCATGACTGGAAGARCAGATGAAGCCCAGTTTTGGAAGAATCGGTGTTTGTTATCCTGTTTCATGTCTTCCATTCTTTTGTACATTATCTTGACATTTAAAACATTTATTCCTCACCCAGAGAATATAAAAATAGCATGCACTAAGAGTATTTAAGAGCAAGACACTCCTAACTTGTTACCAGTATGGACGATGCTTATGTGATCTTCCATCTGCTAACAACACAATGCACAACATTTATGTTCTGCTTGCTTTTTTCCCCCCAGCATGAGCATTGTTTTCTGCAAATCACTGCTACTTCACCTCCTATTTTTCACAAAGCATCTCAGAACTTTACTGTCTTTAAGGCTTGTTCCTTTCTGCCATATTCAGTTGAACTTTGCCACYRGGCYTGAGAGGGRAAAMAAAGAAAAAAGGAGACAGATAATTGACAGGCGAGCTACAGTGTAGTCCTATAATCCTATTTTTCTTCAGAAGCTATGTCGAAAGTCAATAATAATAAAACTGTTAGCCTGTGATGTGGAAATGAGCCAGGGAGATAATCTCTTGCTCTGATTTGGTAAGGTTCATATCTGAGATTCAATCTAAGCTTAGTCATTGAATTAATATCRTCAGAACTCCAGATGGTCTTTTTTTCTGATATCTACTGTATAAACCATCATTTATTCCCAACTTTGCACATCTAGAATAAGAACTCTTGATGTTATGCAATCTTGGGCCACATCGCTTGAAAACAGGACTAGTGAGAGTGTTTCACTTGGTTTCTGAGGTAGTAAAAACATTGCTGGTAATTTTT
Organism: Malurus melanocephalus; assembly: GCF_030028575.1. Taxonomy (NCBI): domain Eukaryota; kingdom Metazoa; phylum Chordata; class Aves; order Passeriformes; family Maluridae; genus Malurus; species Malurus melanocephalus. Next base: position 765,078 of record NW_026623534.1, read on the forward strand.
TAAACCTTGAAATAGAGCAGAAAGGAAGCAGAATAGTATTTGCAAGTACGTCTAAAGATTTCAATCCGTTTTCTTAAAGCAAGAAATTCTTTGAAGATGATGTTTCCATCTTGACCTATTTCTGATTAGTTGAATGTTTTTCAAGCTCCTAAATGTTTATGCTAGCTATGGAAAAAAAATTACAGTTGTGTGTTTCCAAGTGTTCTTTTCTAAGAGGAGAAAGAATTTTAACTCCTTTTTTCCCCCCCTCTGATTCCTATTACCACTTTTAACTGGGTTCGTAARTTTTATGCACAGATCATGTTAATGTTGTTCAATATCATAGAAACACCAAATCATAGATTATGTTAAGTTGTAAGGGACTCATCCGGATCAATGAGTCCAACTTGTGGCCTTATGCAGGGCACCCCAAGAGTCACACCATGTGCCTGATATCATTGTCCAAACACTTCTTGRGCCCTACCAGGTTTGGTGCTGTGACCACTTCCTTGGRGAGCCTGTTCCAGKGACCTGCCACCTCYGGGTGARGAATCCTTTCCTGATCTCCAACCTAAGCCTTCCCTGACACAACTTCAGGCCATTTCCTTGGGTTCTGTCTCTGGTCAGGAGAGTGAAGAGATCAATACTTGCCCCTCTTCTTCCCCTCGTGAAGATCCTGAAAACCTCAGTGTGGTCTCCCCTCAGCCTCCTCCAGGCTGAACAAACCAAGTGACCTCAGCCACTCCTCATAAGATTTTCCCTCCAGACCCTTCAACATTCTCATGGCCCTCCTTCGGACACTCTCTAATAGTTCAATATCTTTTTTATATTGTGGCACCCAAAACTGTGCCCAGCACTCAAGGTGAGGCTGCCCTAGCCCAGAGCAGAGCAGTACAGTCCCCTCCCTTGCCCTGCTGGCCATGCTGTGCCTGATGCACCCAATGATATGCGTAATGCACTCCAGAATATGCTTATAAGTAAAAGTTAAGAAACCTTAGTTTTAACCCTGTATTTTACTCAAGAAATGTGCAAATTACTATCCTGTATCAAGAAACAGAAGTTAATAAAAAGGAAGTATGTTCTAAGGAATGGAAAGCATAATATTAAGTACATTATCTTGAAAAATCTGTTATCCCAGGCAGGACAAAATTGCTTTGTGAAAATCATGGTAGTAGACTTTAAGTATATGATAACCCATAATAACATTAAGTAAACCTATAAGCTGATAGTTTTAAAGTCTGTATTATACATTGAAATCTAAATGGAGTGGCACTGAAGAAATGCATTTGGTTTTGGGTTTTTTTTTCCTTAGAACTACTGAACTAGTGAGGAAATATGTTTGTGAGAAGTACCGTTTTTATAAGCAGAAAACATCTGGTTCAGTGGTAGCACCAGGTGGGACATGAATGGAAGCTGTACTTGCCCCATTGCATAAAGCTTGTTTTGATCACTGTCATGTTTTTTAAATTTSAAAGATTTGGAACTTTTAAATGAATGTAAATAGAACCAAGTTATTTAATATTAAAAAGGCTACATAGCAGATATTTTTAATTTCTTTAAAACAGTAATCTTGTTGTAAAGCAGAATTTCTGGCTTGGCCMAATTCCTAGTAATTTCAAGGCTTATGTCTAAATTATAAGTGCACTTTATTTAACTTCAAGTTAGTATCTTCGTTAGTTTATATATATTAAGAAATTATCCTTCAGCCTGTAAATTGCTAATAAAAGCACATGTCTTGATAGCTTTTTGTAAATTAGCTGCAGAATCTTTGTTGTGAAGAACTGCAGTTTAGAGGAAAGGCTGAGCATAAGGTTTGTGTACAATACTTACCTGCAAATTGGTGGTAGTTTTCTTGTTTGCTTTTCAGTTTGTTTATTTTTAATATTCAATCTCACYTCATACTGAGATAAAAAAAAATTGTGAGATTTTTCCTTCTAATGGAAGGAACAAGGTATGATTTTTCTAAATGTTGTTCTTAATTTACACTGCTGCAACACCACAAAATGCAGGAATTGGCAAGGTCAGAAGGAATACTTTAACCTGTGGACAAGACCATTTTCACAGGCTTGTCCTTAGTAATAGAGGCATTTCAATAATATTCTCCTTTTCTTGTGCTGTTTTTCACGTGTGCTCACAGGATTCCTTTCCACTGAAAGTTCGAGGTATCCACTTGATTAATGAGCCTTTATTCTTCCACCCCGTCTTCGCTCTAATTAAGCCTTTTCTCACTGAGAAAATAAAGGAACGGGTGAGTRCACACAAATACTTCTTTCTGACACACAACCCTTACATGACATTCTGTTGCACTTCTCTTAGGCTCTGTTATTTCTGAGCACTGAAAAGATAAATCATTTTTGTTTGTTAGTGCCACACAGACCACCAGAATCTAACTGTAGAGCATTTGCAGTTATCAGTAACATGAGAGTCACAAGTGGTGCTGATATCACTACCCTAAAGATAAAAAACTATGTGACACAAAGAGATTTAATAATTTGCTGARGTCACATAACAGTTCTTCTGCAAAACTAGAAAGTAATAGGTCCTGGATTTCTCAACACTCTGCCTATAAATGCTAGAGATAAATTATGACTGAACAGCGTTCTATGCTCCAATTTGTGCAGAATTATTAGAAGGCAACTGTTTAGCTCTGATAGACCTCCAGAGGCATTTATGCCTCAAAAATTGGTCAGACTTAAGTTTGAAGTTTTTTTCCAAATAGCTCCTCAGTTATTTTAAATAGTTTTGCAGTTACAAATCTGCATATAGATTTGTATTTGGATGCAAAAGTATGCCAAGGACTATGGTTTTTTGCAGCATAGGAAAAATATTGGAGTTTTCAACTGGCACAAAAGTTAACACAAAACAAGTTAACTCAAAAGTGTTAACAGCAGGACTAAGGTACAAAATAAGCAGCTCTGCCTATTGTTATTCCCATTCTGAAGCCTTCTTGTCTCAGCACATGGATCTTGGGCATTTGCAATAGCCACTGCATGCCAGGACAGTAGACCCTATAAAAGTATCAGATTGTAAGTAATTAACAAGGTTTCAAAATAGCTACCATAAAGCAAGAGAAGAAGAACCAAAACTAAAGCATTGCATCAGTTMAAGTGGAATAGTCCAGGATCTAATTTCAGTTGGAACTGAAATTGATAGAGAGATCCTTTTGAGTATCTTCCTTGACACCACCTGTCTGTGCCTACATACATACTACATAATCTTGTTTTTAAATACATGTGGCAGGACCAGATAGTAATGGCCAGGAGCCAGACAGCAAATACAATTATGTAGTTAAACCAAGCTGGTGGGTTCAGCTGTTGCACTGAGATGCTTTGCTGCTTGTTTTTGCTCAGTACTGCCCAAGTAAATGCTTTTAATATTTTGGTTTAGGTGCATATGCATGGAGATAACTACTTGCAGAGTCTGACCGAACACTTCCCCGTCAGCATTCTCCCACGGGAATATGGGGGGGAGGAAGTCTCCATTGAAGAGCTGGCCAAGGAATGGACTGACTTCATAATGGCATCAACAGATTATCTTCGGAGCATTTCTCTGGTTGCCTGGGAATAACCTTAATACAGTATTTTATCAATTCTTGAGCACTTTCGTTCCATTGTGAATGAAAGCAGAATGACTTTGCAGGGCACTGAATGTTACATTGGCTGCACTTTTATACTAACTGGAGTCTATCAGTGTGTGTRTGTGAAGAGATGAATGAATTTTACATATTTGTAGCACAGTTTGTAATCCAGTAACTTGTATACCAGAAAGAATGCATTGGATATCAGATTGATACTGCTGCTGTTAAGTCTTTGGAGACAATTCATCTGTAATAATTCAGTCCAGAACCTTACACTTTTGTATCTTGTATAGGATACAAAACAAAGAACAGGTTGTGAATAGGGTAGTTTGTTGCAGAAATAAGACCACAGGGCTAATTTACAAGGAATGAAGAGGCTGCTTTTTGGATTGATTCTCAGGGAAAAATGATGTTTGCTAGTTTGTGTCAAAATGAAAATTAGTCARCCATAGTGAGACATTTGTGTTACTCTTTGTACTGCTTGTGCAGCTTCTGTTTTTGTTCTAATTAACAGCATAATCTTCAAGTTTTATAGGGAAAGCTGAGTAAAACACCATGTACTTACTCTTCAAAGGACAGTGTGAATCAGGRTGAGGAACTGGTAAGAGAGTAAAAACAACCTCGAAAATTCTTATTTTCTTTCTTCGAAGTGATACTGTCTATGGGCTGCAGTAAACAACTCAGATTATTATCACCTTGAATCCCTAGTGTAAAAGACTATAGAGGACAAAAGTTTTCAGCTGTTTGCATTATCTGTTTGTTTCAGAGGGTAAAGTAGGTTATCTTTTGTGGATCTGAACTTTAAAAATATCTGTTGTGTTTTAAGGGTGCTTTGAGGTCACTTGGGACCTCAGCATAGGAAATGCTTGATATTTTCATTTTATTTTCAGAACAGTAATTGACAACTGTTTGCTGTTGAGAAGAAATTATTTTTAATTTCCATTATTACTGCTCCTTCATTTCTGTAGGGGTAATGAAAAAAGTATTTCCATGCTTACTGAAAACAGGTTTTTGTTTTGTTTTGAAGGGGCATTATTGACATGAACACTGCGTGTGTGAAAGGTATCACTCACACTACATAGCAGCATCATCCTGCCATCCCCTGTATTTAGTAATCTCAACTGTTATTTTACTTCTCTCTCAGCTTTTTCCCAAAATCTCAGTTAGTACACCAACTGCTAGAGTTCATTTACCGAGTTTTTAACTCTGTTTTGYAATAAGCCAAGGAGGTTTTGCAYAAGCWCTGTATTTTYAAGCATTCCATAGGAATTTTCRTATAAATAAATCCRTAACAAATGCTTTGCATCTCAGGTAGCTAGAAATTATAGCTTCAGTTATTTTGTAACCTTCAGGACAGTGGGACATTATAGGGGTTTAGGGGAGAGAAATGAGACTGTCCTATAATACTAGAAATGTCTTAAGTTAGGTTATTATTATTGCAAGACTCATTGGAAGCTATTCTTTATTAGCAAGAGCAAAGTCTATGAAAGACCCATTAGAGTACTTGTTGGTTGTAGTTTCTTCTGTTGTGATAAGATCAATGCCAGAAATTCTTTCAAAACTGACAAAAACTTTTTTTTTCCTTCTCATTCCCTCAATGCGTTTTTCATTTTTCTCTTTCAGAATATTTTTTATATGGGGCCTAAATTTAAAGAAACCTATTTTCTACTATATGATTCTATGAAAATCTATTTCATATATAATTTTTTCTCAGATTGAACTATTTTGTGATACAAAAGCTCCTTAAATAGAGGAGTTCAATGAACTTCAAAWTCTTCTTTATAAGAAAATAGATTAAGTAGTCAGGTATCTGGCAATTATTCAAGTGTGTAACTCACATTCCAAGTAATTTACCAGCTGGAGAACAGAACCTATTGTCTTAATATTATAGTCCTTTGATTTTARTCCCTGAATGTAAACTGCACAAAGGAATGAACCATGTTTCAGTGAACAAGAAAATKTAAACTTTTCCTATAAAACCATTATTCATTTGCTGCTGGTTTATGTAGCAGAAACCTTATTCAATTGCATATGTATGTGCACATGCATATGTAGCTGGGTTTTTAAAAATCTTTATTTGATCTTCACCAGCTCTATGAATTCCTAAGAGTCTTCAAAAATACCCTGATCCTGTTATTAAGTGATACCATGTTTGCATAACACGACAGTTAGAGCACTGAGTGCAGTTATTTTTTCCTGAACTGTTAATTATTTTTTGGTGTTTACATATTATATAGGAGGTGGGAACTCTTAATTGCAATTGCTGCTAATAATGAGGACRCAAGATAATTGGAACATTTGCATAACGAGTGGTGGAGATACTGGTACAATGCGTGCTGGTGTTGCCGCTTTGAGCAGCAGTCAACAAAACAAAGATCCCTAAGTGCATTATTCTTTATAAACATCGGGAGTGCCTCTAAAAAAATAACCGTTCCTGTTAAACGGTGCAAATATAATTTACTACTGACTGTAAGCACGATGTAATGAAAAATGTATTTTAAAAAATGTTCTCTTTTTTTTTTTTTTTTTTTTTTTTTTTTTTTTTTTTTTTTTTTTTTTTTTTTTTTTAATGTATTAACACCGTTTTAATTAATAAACCCTTTCTGGTTGAACCAGTCTGTCAGTGGTTTTTCCGGGACCAGCGAAGGAGCAGGCAGCGGGGGATGTCCCGCGGGCGGGGCGGCGAGTCGGGACTGCATTTCCCAGCGAGCCCCGCTGCGGGCGGGCCGGGCTGTGCGTGCGCGGGGGCGGGCGGCGAGACCGGCTGGCAGCCGTGCCCGGAGGCGAGCCGGGAACCGAGCCGAGCTGAGCCAAGCTGAGCCGGGAGCCGAGCCGAGCTGAGGCGAGCCGGGACACGAACCGGGAGTCGAGCCGAGCTGAGGCGGGAGAAGAACCGGGAGCAGAGTCGAGCTGAGGCGGGAACCGAGCCGAGCTGAGGCGAGCCGAGCTGAGCGGAGCTGAGGCGGGAGCCGGGAACCTGGAGGCGAGCTGAGGCGGGAGCCGAGCCGCACTGAACTGAGGCAGGAGCTGAGCTGAGCCGAGCCGAGCTGAGCCGAGCCGAGTCGAGCTGAGGCGGGAACCGGGAGCCGAGTTGAGCAGAGCCGTGCTGAACTGAGGCGGGAGCCGAGCCGAGCCGTGCCGTGCCCGTAGCTGAGCCGAGCTGTGCCGTGCCCGGAGCCTAGCTGAGCCGTGCTGAGCCGAGCCGAGCCGTGCCGTGCCCAGAGCCGTTATTCGTGCCCGGCAGCGGCCATGGGGCTCCTGGCTGGGCTCCGTCCCATCGCGGCCGCCGCGCTCCTCCTGGTGCTGCTGCGCTGTGGCTCCGCAGCTTCGCTGGCGCGGCGCGCCCTCCCGGCGGAGCGCAATGACAGACCCATCATCGGTAAGGGACCGCGGGGCCGCTCGCACCCTGCCCCGGCCCTGCTCCCGCCTCGCAYYCTGCCCCGGCCCTGCTCGSYGAGGGARACGTCTCCCGGAGCSCAGGGTCGGCTAGGGCTGTTACAARCAGCGTTACGCTGTACGGGCTTTCTCTGAAAATCAAGCATATTTGGGAGAAGTAACAGTAGTGAGCAGGTGTAGCAGGGAGGTCGGGTCTTAGTCAGGTAATGTGTGTTTATGTGGTACTTTGTGACGAGGCACCGTAATTGATGCCCCGTTGTCGGTGCCGTAATTGAGGCACTGTCTCTCGGTCACTGCGGTTCCTCCAGGCAGTAAATGTATCGCTGCAAGCTGGCATATAGGAAATGAGAGTTTAATTAAATRGTTATTAAGAGCACAAAGCTTAGGAGGAGCGGCTGAGGAGTCYGGGGTGGTTTGGGCTGGAGAAGAGAAGGCTCAGGAGTGATCTCATCGTTCTTTATAATTGCCTGAAAGGAGGTTGCAGCAAGGTGAGGGTTGCTCTCTTCTCCGCAACTAGCACTAGGACAAGAGGACAGTCTTGAACTACCTAGAGGAGGTTTAGGTTGGACATTAGAAATAATTTCATTTACAGAAAGGGTCATTAGATACTGTAATGGACTGCCCAGGGAGGTAGTAGAGTCACCATCCCTGGAGGTGTTTAAGGAAAGACTGGACATGGCACTTGTGTCATAGTTTAGTTGACAATGGTGGTGTTCAGTCATATTATTCAGTTCAGATTTGATGGTCACAGAGGTCTTTTCCCATCTAATTGATTCAGTGAGATTGTGATTTTTCTTTCAGTGCGTAGCATTTGCCATTTGTATAGTGCTAATTTTCTTCCTTGGGCCCTTCAGGGATATTGTCACAGGAATGTCACTTTGATGAGTACCAGAAATTTGGAAGATCTTATATTGCAGCTTCATATGTGAAGTTTGTGGAATCTGCYGGTGCTCGAGCTGTGCCAATAAGGTACATTTTTTATGTCCTTAGGAGTGGATASTAATTGCATTATGTAAAATATGCCCCATTTCAGAGGTACAGAAAGCAGTTGTGCTGCTTTTCTGAGGGTTCATTGCTCCTCAAAGACCATTTGAAGATGCCATAATTTTCAGAGAATTTCAGAAGTTGGAATAAAAGCAGAATGGAATGTGTACTTTTTAATACTTCTTAATGTTATTAGTCTTTCTTTGAAAAGTGCCTTTTTTTTTTTTTTACCAGTAAATTGCCTTCTGTAGTTTGCATGCACAGTTTTTGAAGTTGGCTATATTCAGTCTACTGATAGTGCCCCACAAACACACATGGATACCTAGATATCTATATCTTTTTTTCACATTCTGTAGCCCTGGAATTCAAAGAATGAAGGAGCACTATTGCTCCTCCTTTCAAAAATCAAAGTCCAGTTCTGTTCAAACTATGAGTCACTAACTCCTTGTGTTTTGGTTGTTTGGGTAAAAGTAGCAAAGTAACAATTGACAGTGCTTCATACCGGCACTGAGCCATAAAATATTAAGTGCACTGATACCAAATGATAGAATTATAAATTCCAGTACTTTAAAACAATGCTAATACGGCTGCAGAAAAATAAAATAGGCTCTATCTACACAGTCTGATAAGAACACCATTTAAGTGCCTGAATTAGAAGCCAGCATTCCTCACTAAGCTGCTGGAGCTTTCAGAATGTGTGTTGACCAGAAGCTTCACCAATGAATGGACGCTTTTAATTCTGGCATTTAAGTTACTTACAGCAAAGAAAGCTGAACACTTTCACTTATACCCAACATATCAGTTCTGCAGAGGTGTAGCCATCTGTGCTGCTTTTGGCTGSGTAGAGTTAATTTTCTTCACAGTAGCTGGTGTGGGAGTGTGTTTTGGATTTGTGCTGAACACRGGGTTGATYATATAGAGATGTTTTTGTTATTGCTGAGCAGGGCTTACMACAGAGCCAAGGCCTTTTCTGCTTTTCATGCTGCCACGCTGGCAAGGAGGCTGGGGGTGCATGGGTGTGACCCACTGTTTGCAGCTCTGCCCTTCTTGGAGTCGGTTGGAAACCGGAGTGGCCGGTCTGCAGGAAATAATAACCATGCCATCCATGTAAATGGTAAATTTTTCRAGTGTCTGCAAAAGGGTCTCAGAGTACCTCATCAGGAACTGCACCTGACAGGGCCCTGTTTTCAATCTTGTGGACTGAGCAGTTTCAAGTGAAAAGTTTAATCTGATTTGTGTCTACTTTATTCTCTTTAAAGCGTGCCTTCTACATATTTTCTGTGTCAGACCATTTCTGTTTAATAGAGATGATTTTTTTGTGGTTAAATATCTGTACTTCATATGTGTTCTATATTTTTTTGATGTTTCAGATTAAATCTTACAGATGAAGAATATGATAGAATATTCCACTCTATTAATGGGTAAGTCTTGAGCACTGATGTTGAAAGACATGTCAGTTCTGTTTTTGAGCTCTGCTGTGTTCCCAAGAGCATTGTCTTCCTGCTCTCTTGAGAGGTCATGCTGGRCACTGCAGACATGAAAATATGTTCTCACACACAGAGTGCTTTATTTCATCCAATATTGGTGTGCTGCCCTTCCTTCCTTGAAGAACACATCAGATAATCTGCAGCAGTGCCAAGGCTCATCTTGGCATTCTCTTGTGCTTGTCTGCAGGCAGGCAGAAGTGGCATTGGAGTTATTAGTAATTTTGCAAGTGTAACACTCTGCTTCCTCTTTGTTAATCTTTCTGTCTTCCTCATTTGAGCTTCATTTTTATGTTTAATAGCACTTCCTTGGTATTTCACCCCCATTCCTACCCTTTTTTCTCTCTTTCAGTCCTTWTCATATCTCCTCTATTATACAAGTTTCTGATTTCCAGTCTCTTCTACTCTTTTCTCCATGTGGCTCTCTCTCTTGCTGCTTGAATGGTCTGTCTTGCCTGTTGTGATTCTGTGGCTTAGGTCTTTGTTAGAAAAACTTCCTGGCTTTTCAGAAGGGATCTATGGCAACAACCCCTGTGTTCTTCACACATTTAAAATGTGGCATAATGTGGATCTTTACTAACAAATTTTATTGTGGACTAAGCAAAGTCAAAACTTTTAATGGTTTTTTAGCCTTGTGCTGAAAGTGCACTTCAGAAGAGTARAATCAGCTGATGCTAGACTTCACAGCCCTGTTGGTGTGTGAGGCCCGAGCATCATCGTAGTCATGAGATGAGCATCTTAAACCATGAATACATTTGGTAAGCTTATGCATGTACTAGAAAGTTAATCAGCAAGTGTAGACCTTGCAGATTTGGATCTTTGGCTGTCTGGGGAGTGCACTGTCCCCCTCAGTACCTCAACATGCCCTGGACACTAAGACATGGATCTCTGCAGTCTTGTGCTATAAGAGAGTATACAAGAGTAATCCTTTCTCTGCTGTGACTCATTGTGTTGGAGACAAAATGAATAATTTCATTATTTTCTCATGGCTACCRGCTTCTCTTTGGTTGCTAAAAAGGCTTTCCCACCAATGGTCTCTGTCATGGTTTCTACCTTGCCACCTACCTCAGTGCAGAAGAAAGTGTTTGGCAAGTAGATCCACTTCCTTTGTCCTTTGGTCCTTGCAGTTACTGTCAGTTGAGTCTGTGCTATGTAGGTGAGTAAGGATGGTCTATATTTTCTCTTGTGGCCCTCACCATCACATGTTAGCTTCCACAATAAAACTGTGTGTAAATAACAAAAAGAATCTCTGGACAGAATGACTTTTATTCTGTGGAAATTCAGAATAAGARGGAGACACATGATTCTTTCATATTGTTCTTGGAAGTTGGAAATCCCTTACTATTAAATGCTACCTTCTTAAAATCATAAAATTTACTGTAGTAGAGACATAATTTTATGAATGTACTCCTTAGGTAGCCATTAAAACGCCCAGTGGAAATCATCAGCTCTAACAGTTAGAGATACTGGAGCACACGTAGTTGCATTTCAATCTGCTTATGACAATGTCAAGCCATTAYCATTGCTACTTAATGACTTATTTCCTTTTTGCATTAACAAAAATGATGATCATTTTTCCTGATAAGTGTAGTCCAGGTTTTGGTTTGAACAGGTAAAATAATTTTTCTACCACTTCCAGGTAAAGATCACCTTATTTGTCTAAWTAGATCTCTGAAGAAATTTATAATCTAGCCTGTTTTGAAAATACCTTCAACTGTATTAATTTTAAATGTTGATACTGGGAAGTACAGTTTTTTGTATTTTTGTGAATACTACTTTTCCACCAAATACTTGATRGCTTTTACATGATCCTGTGCATTATTTACTTTAAAAAACATGGGTCACAAGGGTTTAAATGCACTTTTGCTTGGGATCATTTGAGATGTTAGTTGTTTATAGCTGCTTGTTAGTATCTCACTGACACAGGTTGCCATTTCCAGACCACAGAAATGCAGAGGAAAGCCTACAACAATTTTGGTAAAAAATCAACAACTGATGGATGTGACTTGAGCAAATCTAACTGAGGTTCTGCAGCAGTGGTTTAGGGAATGCTGACACATCCAGTTCTGTTGGTTYKGCAGGYACTGTTCCAGTTACAGCCAGAAGARGCTTCCTTTATTCCTTGTTACTGTTTCTGATGGTGCTTGATTACWTTCTGTGTCATCATGTGTCCATGTGAATTCTCTGTTAGACTGTATTGAATCTTTTTCTTCTGTGGTGTTTGTTTGCATTTGGGGAGCCACACAGGGAATTACCATTCCTGATTATATTTTGTGATGGAAAAAGCTTGGGCATTGTTTCTTGGAAATTGTACCCTGAGTTTGCTTTGTCTACTTTAGATCTCTTGGGATCCTGTGTGATCAAAGGTTATGACCAAACAGACTTTTCTTCCTTTTTCATAGGAGCTTTTTGATCTGTGTTGTCTCCAATAAGAAGGTCACTGTGCCAAGGTCACAATTCTACTTTTCTGAAGCTGAACAGGATCAATTAAGATTTGGGCTGGAATTTTAAAGTGACAGTGAGAACCAGCTGAGAGGCAGGACAGGAGCTGACAGTCATGGCATGCAACCCTTTTGTATACCAGCTGAAATCTCTGTTTTTAATGCATTTTCTGTTTACTTTCTTCTTCCATATGTTGCATTAGACTTGATCTATACTTTGTAAGAGAGTAACCATGCTTCAGTAGAAGAACACTAAGACTCAGAATATGATTCAGTAAAAGACTGAAACACCTAAGCTTAGCTGTCTGCATGTGCACTAGTTGTCCAAACTCATAATTGATGGAAAGCTAGTCAGTACAGCCAGTGGAGCTGACACGGCTGTTCAGCCTACCCACCCTCAGGTGTCTGCTCTAGAAAACCTATTTGAATTTCCAGTGACTTTCCTGACTAGATCCTCTCTCCCCGTAATGGGAGCATAGATGCCTATCTTTAGATTTCTGAAACTTAGACCTGAATCAAACCCTTAGAACTGCTTTCAGACATTTCTCTGTGTGCCTTGTCCAGGTTTTGGGTTTATCACTGTTGCTAATCCTATTCTTGGATTTTGCCTTTCAGGGTACTTTTTCCAGGAGGTGGTGTGGATCTTCAGACTTCAGAGTATTCGAGGGTTGCTAAGATGTTTTACCACAAGGCCTTGGAGGTAATAACTAAGGAGCAGTAGGTTCTTTTATCACTGTTCAGAGTTCAAAATGACAGGTTCATATCTTTCATAGTTTTGCACTGTCATTCAGTGTGTTAACTGGAGAGCTGAAAACAGGTAGCTTATTTCTTGCTTCTGCATAAAGCTTCTGCATTAATAACCACTCCTGCTATATGTTATGTTATGGTCTTAAACTCCAAAGTTCTTCAGGTGAGAACAGTATTGTTAATACTATTCCATTGAACCTGAGGCTTTATGGCTTTCTATGAACTTGAAATGAAGTGTTTGTTGGCAGTCAGGAATTGCTCTTCTGGCTTGCCAACAGCAGGCAAGGAAAGTGCAGGCAGTGGCATTCACAAGACCAGTTAGCTGCTGCAAATCAGTAATTGAGCTCCCTTTGCTTTTCAGTTTCTGTGGCACCAAAGTTTTTATTCGTTTCTCTGTCTTTATTTGTGGTGAGTCCTGTAAAGACTGTCTCACTTTTATGTGAGACAATTTTATTTGTCTCTTTGAAACTGYTCACTGTGTGAACTGCAGCCTGTCTCTCAAGGCAAGTATTTCTTGTACAAGTTCTTGTACAAGGTTTGTTGTACAATTAGGAAATTATGTCAGCATTTCACAATGATGAACTGAATTGCCTGYGTCACTTTATGATCAGAGAGACAGATTTATTAGCTGATATGTGTACTACCAGTGAGTGAAAGGCAGAAAATAATACTCAGTTCATCATAGGTAACCCTTTCTAACAAGTCAGAGGTTTTTCTTTTCTGTTTGTGATAATTTTGTGTTTTGATTTTCATCTTTCAAATCTTAATTAGTGCAATAAAATATTGCTACTTTTACTATGGTAAAGTAAGCTACAATGGTCAAGAGTATCTTTACAGGTACAGAATGACTGAATTTTATGTTTTTCTAAAACATGAGGGATCCTTTTCATTTGCAAATGTTCACAATGAGAAATTACTTTGATCTGCCTTTGCTTTAATATTAATACAGGATGTAAAATGCTAATCCCCATTCAAGTCAGTAGAATTTTACTAGTTAGACAAACATATAAATTAAATACTGTTACCCAGCTCTTAAATTAGTTTTTGAAATGTGATGTCATGGGTGTTAATGCATGCTTAGCCCCCAGGCTCTTGTTTATTTGAAAAAAAAAAAAAGGGGAGGGGCCACAAAATCTTTGTTTCAGTTGTAGCTGTTTTTAAAGTGTAGGTTGTTTTTGCCTTCAGTAGTTTTAGTCCTCACTTGCAGCTCTACTGTCTTTTTCATATAAGTCCTGTGCCTCATTGTACATGGTGGGTGTACATGTCATGAAGAGCATGGTGAACAYATCTGCAGCCCTGTTAGCCTTCTTTCTGTACATCTGCCTTGTTTTGCTCTGTGAAGAACTAGTTCTGTGGGCTTTTGTTGCCATATTGTCAGTAATGCAGTAGGGGAACATTTTTATTCTGTCATTTTAGCTTTCTCAAAAATGGTTTTGAGCAGCAGCTTTTCAGGGACTGTGTGTGTGTTGTGGTATGTGTAAATTAAAAATATTTAGAAACAAGAAAAACTAGTCAGGTTTCACAAAAATAGGAGTTCTGAGACAGTCTCCAACATGTGCTTACTATCAGGTATAAASCATCTGAAAATGCAGATTGCCACTCTGTGCATGCACCATGTTTAGTTAGGTTGCAAGAAGGTAGTGGTGCTCTTGGTCTTTTGCTTTCTTTTTCTCCTTTTTGGTTTTTTTTTATATTGTTTTCATACTGACCTGCCAATTTTTATTCTTTTAAATTGATTGCCACTTTTTAATGTTGCTTAGACGTGCATTTTGTCTTTTTGGAACACAGGTCCAAACCTGCTAGTTAAACAATCATGTAAATATATCCCATAGGACCATAGCTATGCTAGCAGTAGGATTTGTTGGGTGGGCACAGACTTTGCTATATGATCACAGTGTGCTTCACATAAAAGTATGAATTGAAAGGGGTAGGCCTTCCCTCAAAATAGTGACAGRCTCTTCTGTGTCCCTTCTAATGACTGCTCTTTTTGTAGAAATGTTGCCATTTTAGTTTTGTTTTGTGCCATTTTGGYTTCTCTTTAGGCTGCTCTCAACATTACTTACTCATAGAATAAAGCAGTCAAGTCAGTGTCCACATTAGGCTCATATTGCTGCTTCAACATATATGTGTATGTCCTTTAGCCTTCACATTTTAGGAGAAACCCTAAMGGAGTCTGTGCTTATTTCAATTGCAATTGAACTGTTGCAATTCCAGTGGTAGCAGTTCATACTACTGTAGTAGTTACACTTCTCACCTACACAAAAGAAAGTGAAAAGGGTAGGAAGTTGTTGGTTTCCTTTTTGTAAATTTTCATTATTGTTTCCTTATGTTGTTGCTTTTTTTTTTGAAGGCTAATGATAAAGGAGATTATTTCCCAATATGGGGAACATGTCTTGGACACGAAGAGCTTACGTATCTCACAAGTGGTGAAGTTTTACTTGTTAATACCAAGACCAATGGATTTTCACTTCCTCTGAACTTTACCTCAGGTAAAAAAAAAACATTACATCATGTGTCTCTTGACTTTTGCTTAGAGGTGTTTTGTTCATAGTAAATATTATGGAGTGAATGTTTGGGATGTTTCTGATTATTTTCTTGTAAAATTTTGTGTCATTAAGTTACCTTGACTGTTTTTGTAAAGTCAGTGCAACTGTCACTTCTAAAGCAGCGAAGTGAGCACAAGCCACTTGAAACTAAGAGCAGTCAACAAAAACCACAGTTGYGGCTCTCAGACTCATTTGAAAATTTGGACCGATGAAATAATGTCTGTTCAGGGCCCTTTTTGTTACCAAGCTGATCAAAAAAAATTGACAGGTTCAAAACCTATAAAACATGGAGAGCAGGTGGTTTTAAATTTTTCAAATCACGTCTTTCTTGATGATGAATAGTAGCATTACTGTCCCATTTGAACAGTATCGAAATCAGAGAGGTCCTTTAAAGACAGAGCTGTGGCAGTCAGCAGCACTGGTAAAATGTGGCCTCTGTTAATACTTTACCCTTTGTGAGTAATCCATCTGCAGACCATGCAGCACTCACAAATTCTGTCATTTTGAGGGGAAAGGCAGTGAAATGACTGTTAAGAAATKGTGCTTATTTTAGTGAGAATTTAGGTAGCAAAGTTGGATCCCCTCTGGGTCAAGACTGGTGAACAATGGTAACATCATATTGGAAATCAGTTGTAGTTATTTCACTGATATTTCTTGCAGGATACTCTAAAAKAATAAAGATTTACTGCCAAAAAAAGTTTACTTTAGTACGGCATCTTATTAATTGTCTTCTGTTCAGTATTAGTCCTTCTGAGACCAGTTTGGGTAATGGAAAATACAATTTTTTTTCTTTGTAATAGCTGCAAAAGACAGTAAAATGTTCAGGAATTTCCCTGATGATGTATTACACGCACTTGCTACTGAGCCATTGACATCAAACTTTCATGTATGGAGCCTCTCCATGCAGGTATTTGATTTTTTTTTTCCTGCAAACAAGAAATTTTTTTTTGGTTAAAAGTAGAAATAAATAAGCAAATAATACATTTTCCCTCTTCTTCCTCTCCTTATCGCAGAATTTCACAAATAATGAAAAACTTCGTCATTTCTATAAAGTTCTGACTACTAACACCAATGATGAAGTGGAGTTTATTTCTACCATGGAAGGTAAGGAAATTAATTTCCTTTGGAAACTGTGACTGTAACAATCCAATTCCTTAGAGGTGTTGTGTCATTGATRTGAATTCAGTTAGAACAGCAGGGTGAGCATCAACCCTGTCAGTGTTCTGGCTGTGGGAGCATTCTCTGTTGGCAGAGATATTTTATCTTTTGAGTRCTGTGAGCCTGATTACTCCTCCCACCCGCTGCTCCCCTTCCAGATATGCAGTTACACTTTAGCTCTGGCRTATTTGAGCGCTGTGGCATGAACTTCTCAGCCCTTGTCCTGCAGTGCCATGTRCCTCTGTCAAACCTTGCTTTCCTGCTGTCTGCTTCAGCTTGCGTTTGCCTGGTGCTCTCTATCTGTTTGCTGTGTGGGAAGAACAATCATGGCTGTGGGGGGAACAGYAATATCCTTCACTCCTTTAGCAGCYGTGCTGGTAATTGCMCTCCTCCAGAAGTCTTTTGCATTACTTGTGCTGTTTCACACTGGGCTTGCTCAGCTCACCAAACAAGTCAGCTCTTCAGGGAGTGTTTTATCTCAATMGGTTCCCCACTAGCAGCCCTACTGTAAGGCCCAGCTGTCACCAATGGGATTCTTCTGTGTGGCATCCTGGCTGTCCTCCAAACGAGAAGAATAGCACTTTGATCAGCAAACCTGATTAGGCTAATGACAGGCATCACCCGTGCCTTGGAGTGGTTTATCACAGATCAGGCATCAGCTGCTGTGCYGCTATTCCCTGAAAGAGAGTGAAAGACTGACGCCTCCAAAATGTGTCATTCCTGGCCAAAGCAGATGGGAGCTGCCCCTGGATTGACTGGACCTTCAAGGGGATACTGGGACTTGGATCTCTCCCATGGAACTGGCATCCTGTATGGCTGTGAATGCTGAGTGATGCTGGCAGCAGATAGGAAGTTTTGAGACTGATATGCTTGAAACATTATTTTTTCATGTGTGTATACGTTAATTCTGAAATGAATAATCTAAAAAGGGATAAAGCGATGTACAAATATTTTCTTTGTGGATTGAGACACTTCCTTTACAATATCTGTTCATTTTCCTTCAGTTCTACTGTGACTTTAACAACATTTCAACTTGCTGTTTAAGCTCTTGTGAAACTATTGATAAGTGAAGTATATTTGTTGCTTGTCCTTTGAGTTTATTTTGCAGTAAGATTAAGCACATAATTCTTAAGGCATACACCTTTACACACTTCGTATTTTGTTGTAGCATACCAATATCCAATTTATGGCCTGCAATGGCATCCAGAGAAAAATCCTTTTGAGTGGAAGGACTCTCCAGGCATTCCACATTCGCCATCTGCTGTAAGAGCAGCATACTATATGGCTGAATTCTTCGTTAATGAAGGTAAAAAAAATTATTATCTATAAATGTTGGTGGTTAGAGTGAAGCATTACTGAAAAACTTTGAAGATGACGGACTTCTTTTTCAGTTGTCAAAGTTCAGAAACTCACAATGCTTTCTGAGAAGATTACTCTACAAGCTTTATAGGCTTATAAAACACCAAAGGATACTAGAAATAGAAYGGCTTAGTGAAAGTAACATCAAAAGGCCAAACATTCCACAAACTCTTTTCACTAGGCTGGCTCTAAAACATTGTTCTGTGACTTTCTGCCTCTTCAAAATATTCCTGTAACATTTTGGCCTCTCTTGCACAAAGACAATAAAACAAAAGAAGTACTCCATTCATAATTCCAGGGGCTTCTTCAATTCCAAACTGGCTTACAGTCATTCAATGTGTTCTCAATGCTGCTTGGAAAATGCATACACCAGGACTGTMAATATGGCTTGGGCAGCATGGCTGTGTCAGAGGGGTGCAATATGGTTCCCTACAGTTGTATACTGTAGAGAGCATAAGAAGTTTTTGATTTTTACAGAGTTTCTGTTTTGTTGTTTTGTTTTTTTTTATACACTAAGAATCTGGTAGTAACTAATGTRTAACATTTTGATAGTTTATGACACTTCTGGTCTAATTGCTATCAATAAGCAGAATATAAATACAGGAGTATTTGAAGGAATCAAATGTTATTGCTTTATTTATCCCTAYTAAACCATTCTGCTGGACTWTTTTATGAAAATGTCTTACTTCCTTGAYTGGGACTATGAAGAACATAATAATTAAGCTAGTTGAGTTTGGTCTCTAGACTTGRTCCCTAATCAAAAGARTCAACTTRATGAAGAAAGTAGAGAGTGATTTAAAGAAATGCAATTTGTGCAGTCCTGATCAGTGAAAGCGTAGAAAAAAAATTGTGTTTCATACAAATTCCAGGTGCTTTTTTGCATGAAGTAGTCCTACTACTCTTTATGAAAACATAGCAAAACCATTTTGGTAGGGTACTTATGGCCAGGCTGAGCTGGGCCTCTGAGCAGTCTGGTCTGGTGGAATGTGGCTAAGGGGGATTGGAACAAGAGGATCTTTAAGGTGCCTTCCAGCCCCAGACCATTCTATGACATGGTGGACTATGACAAAAATGAAGGGCAGAATAGGAGAGAATACATGGTACATCTGGCTTTAATTTTGTAGTCAAATACTAAAATACAGTGTGCTTTCTGGTTTTGTTGGCTACTTTCTCTAGTATCTGTCTGCACACTGTTTCACCAGCAGCAGTAAGCTTGCTCAGACCATTATCCACRTTAAGTGGAGCAAAACAAGTGCTGACTCTGTTCTTAATTCTTACTTAGTTCTGTTACGTGTGTGCACACATAACCAGGAGCCTGTGCAGAGAGCCACACAGATGTGTCACTGGCTTTTGGATCTGCTGACCTGCATTCCAGTAGCGCAAACTTTCCTCAGCCAGCTGTGTCTACCCTCCATCTCATCTACCAAATTCTGAGTTGTTCTTCATTTCCTCCCTAGTCTTTTGGGGAGGTACTGAAGAATAAGCTGCTCCTACTGAGCAGTTATTTATATAATAACTTTGCAATGAGTAATTGACATTTTTAGCTAATGTAAGGCAGAATGTCTTCCCTAACTGAAAATAAACCACAAGATGGAAAACATAAACTGTTTTCAGCCAGTAAAAATACACTCRTTTGTGATCACTTAGTAACTAAACCTTTTTACTGAAGTACCATATTTGTATCCATATATCATTAATTTTAACTTGTGTAGAGCTGCCAACATAATAAACCAGGGGAGAATTCAGTTTTTCCTGTCTTCACCAGTGCAGTCCATGCCAACACTGCAGCTTTCAGTAGGCTGATACTCTGATGTATTTCTTTCAGAGTTAAAAGTACTGGTATTTCTGATAGATACTCCCAGTATCTCATGGATAACTATTTTTATACAGTCTTGGCTTTARATTCTCCCTCTCCGGTAATAAAATATGCTGTAACCAGCTTTCTGAAGATGTATCTTCACAGCTCTTTACATGCAAGCTGCTGTAATTCCATTTGTTGTTGTGCCAAACAAAATAACTTACTTTATCAAGATAAATGTTCTTGAGGAGAATAGCATTAAAATGATCTGTACTTTTGTGTTGTTTTACAGCCCGGAAGAGCCTGCACCATTTCTCCAGTGAAGATGAGGAAGCAAAAGAATTGATCTACAATTATAATCCAGTTTATACAGGAACATTTTCTGCATTTCAGCAAACCTATTTTTTTGATTGAGTGTCTTGTCAAAGGTGCAAAGTGTTGTTATTTATAAATGAAATTATTTTCCAGCATTGTGTAATTAAGCTGATACAATGACAGAAAGGCAGAACAGTTTTCCTTTACAATGATTTATTTTATGTATCTTCTGCACTATTGAAACATTTATATATAAATTTACGTTCAATAACATAATAATCATCTTGGATCACACTTTAAGGCAAGCTACAGAAAAATGTATTTTTCTTCCAGGAAGGAGGACTTGATTATGTTTATAAACTTTGAAGTAATCACCTTTGGTACAAGGAAAAGCTTTCATATATTTTAAAATATGAGACCTACCTTTGTAAAATGTTRTGGACTATGATAGCACTAGACACTTAAATACATTGTATAGTAAAATCCTGTCCTTTTCAAATGATTTAGCAAATGAGACTCTAGGGTTTGTCATAAATGTGTGTATGCAACCAAGTTCTTGATGGGACTCCTTTATCATTTCAAAAATTGACCAAAATAGTAAGGCATCATAGCAAAAAGACATTTTTGCCTCAGAARCACATTATATCCCATTTTTTGAACTGTTTCTCTCATACATTTAGCATTATTTGGAGTCCTCATACCTTGTGAGGCCTTCATAAATATGAGGATGAAGTGCGAAGTCAGCATTGCAAATATCAGTTAAARTAAGTAAGTTTGGAGGGCATAATTCAATGCTGATTCCACTTCCTGTTCTTTTCAAATCAGTTTTATATATCCTCCAAGAATTTGTCTGGGAGTAACTGTGTCAGCAGCCAGATATGAGATGCAGACACTCATTCCTTTGTATGTAAACCTAATTTTTTCTCTAAAGTGTCTGACTTTTCCTGTAGCTGGATAGAATTTTCACTTGAAGTCAAGACGTAACTTGCCATTAACTTAGTAAACAAGGTTGTTTCTTTCTGCCTTGTTTGATAGTTCAGTGCAGCTAGARTTTCAACAGCAGATGAATGTATATGAGAAGCCTGTTAAATGTGACACAATGTGAGAACAGCAGTTGCATGCAATACACTGGTATCATTTTTTCTCTGCTTTGCTTCAGGCTTAGTGAATGTTTTGTTCAGTGGCTTTTTGTGTTGTCCAAAAAGGAACTAAGATTAGGCAATCAGATATAATTCTCTCTAGCATAGCTTCCAAGCTCTTATCAGTAAAGATTTGGAGTTTATGAAGAATTCACGTTTATGCTTCAGCTCTGTTTTGTGGAACCTCATATCTCAGGTGCCATATCTGAATAAGTCTTGTAGTTTTCTCAGGTTTTTCAGGTAAAACACTCTCTAACTTGTTCTTTATCATGAAGCAACTGCATCAGAGAATGTGAAATGCATGTTAGAAAAAACTATGAGSAAACATTAACTGTGACTGCCAGAAAAACACTTCCAGGTAATTACAAGTTTCAACTTGTATTACAGCTTATTTTTACATTTGTCATATCAGCCAATTTAGGAAATGGTTATCTTTTTAATATAGGTAACTTTTTAAATGACTCCTGAGTAGAACCAAGTGAAAAAAAAGAGGGTTTTGCTCTACAGTTGCATGTAAATATAGCAGCTGTGATGCTTAGAAACCAAGTCCAGTMTTCTACTTGTTGTTGGGGCTGAGTTCTTTCGAATAGCTCTAAGAATTTACCTAAGTAAGGAGGGCAGGTTTTAGCCTTAAAACCAGAGATCAGTCTTTCAAGTGAAATGTCTGCAATGGTAGTAATTTCTTCCTAAGTGTGTAACTATAAGGAGTATTGTGTGTAATATGAGAAGTTTATATATTATGAATTTGTATGTGTCTTTCCTTTATATCCTTGACCTTGTAAAGCCTTATTTGATGATATGCATGATTTTTCTATSATACATGAAATAAACTTTTATTCAAGCAGACTTGTATTTTTGTCATCTTTTAGGTACCACAGAGAAAACACTGACAACAGTCATTGTGTTTTTGTTTCCATCTGKGATTAATTAGGGGGGTACTGTACAGGTTATAACCTGTGGCTACTTCCATGCCAGGAGGTCAGGGTCCGGGTAAGAGAGAGTATATAAAATTAAAAATTAAGAAGGAAGAAGCTCCATTCTGCTGTTTTCTCCACTGTGTGGACTATTCCGCTCTTCCCACTAGATGGCCTCCGAGAACCATTATTTTCTGCAGTTTTGCAATCGGGTGTGGCGGTGTTTCTAAGGTTGAGTAAGATATTTACTGTACTGTGGTATGTAGGAATGTGCCAGGGTATTTGGGATGTGGGGGAAGAAGAAGGGAGGAGGCAGAATAGGGCTGGAATCTTACTGGCACAACTGGGCATATTGGCAGGGTTGCAGAYGAGTCTGTGAGCATTGAATTAATGCAGCTGGGATTAAATCTTGTTTCCAGTGAGTATTTAAACCATTCAAGCATTTACTGGAGGTGACTGGAATTACACCTGTCTTTTCAGGTGGTTGTTCCTCCCCTTTAGCTATAGAATCTGTCTTGGTTCCATTTTCTATAAATATGAAACTAGCTCATGCAAAACAGGACAGACAACTTAGATGGGAAGAACTGAGAACCTGAGCTCAGAAAACCTTTGCCTGGGAGGCAGGAAAGACCAGTTTGAATTCCTTCAGGTAAGGAAGAAATTACAGGGAAGAAGCATCCTGAGTAAGTGCTATAAGTACTGTGTTAGAAGAGGAAGAGCTTAACCCACAAGCTTCATTGTGAGGAAAAACAAATCAAAACAACTCACCCAAATCCCCACCACTTTTGGGCTGACAAACTATGCAAAATTCCCTAGCAAAGCAGTGAATCCAAAGGAGAAATTACCGTCCAAGCACTTCTATGCTGAATATCTTATTCTTAGGTTAATTTTTAACCTTTTCCCCTTTAGCATCAGTGCCACCTTATTCATTGCTGTGGATGCTGCTCAGCAAAACAGTATTGAAAGCTGGTCTGTACACTTATAGATATAAGTGGCCTGTTAGGGATATGGTGGTTCTTCCCTTGGAACAGTGATGAAATATGGGGACAGTTTGAACAACCAGGAAGAACAATAAGGAATAATTTCCCAGTTGTGTGTTATCCCTGCATTGCCCTTATGAAACAGGAGCCCTAAGAGAAAAATACCTGTGTGTGTAATCAGGTGGCTGAAGCCTGCACGCCAGTGCTCACTCGAGAATGTCTGGGTTTCAGGTGAGAAAGTGTACACAAGATTTCAGTCACTTTTATCACAGTAAATAACTTAATTTTTTATTTTATCTGGGGTTGTGAGGTTTTTTAGGGGTGGGGTTTTTTTTTCTACTGTAGAGTTCCCATGTATATATCTGGTGATGGTGCTACCAGAAAAGTTATGAGAATTGGCCGGGGTCCAAGTCCCATTAAGGTTTCTAAATGCCTTTTCAAATTATTATGGTTTGAGTACTTACCAGGAAGTCAGATTGAGAGATACTGTGAAGTGATGGATTACCTTCCTTGTTGGCTTTGTGCCTTTCCCCGGGGCAGGCCCCTTCTCTAATCCACTGCTTATTTATAAGGCAAACAGTGAAGTATAGAAGTATAGCCTACCCAGGGCCACCTGTTGATGAGGATACTGTTGCAGCTTTCATC
>NW_026623534.1:788621-798471 GCF_030028575.1 Malurus melanocephalus
GATTGCCTACAGAAGAAATTAACTTTCAGAAAAAAAAAAAAAAAAAAAAAAAAAAAAAAAAAAAAAAAAAAAAAAAAAAAAAAAAAAAAAAAAAAAAAAAAGCCTAGACCATTTAAAAATAGCTATCATTATCTGGAGAAGCAGTTTAACAAAACATTCACTCCAGACTTAAGTAAAAACCCTCAGATTCTCTGTTTTTCAGAAATGTAGTGAGCAAACATCCCTAGCAACKAAGCTTTCTGTAAATGAAAAGCAAAAAGCAGGAAACCAAAAAGGTTGAAAGGAGAAAATGCCAGCAGCTGTTGCTTCTGARCATCAAAACAATTGGGTTGAAYATTTTGATGGGGYAGAGTTAATTCTCTTCACACAGTTTGGATGGGGCTGTGTTTTGGATTAGTGCTAAACTCAGGGTTGGTAATTCAGGGGTGCTTTAGTTACAGCAGAGTAGTGCTCATACAACCTCGAGGCCTTTTCAGCTTCTCACCCAGCGAGGGGGCTGGGGGTGCACAAGGGCTCAGGAGGGGACACAGCCASGACAGCTGACCCCAACTGACCACAGGCATATTCCATAACATATGGCATCCTGCTCAGCCTATAGAAGTGGGGGAAGAAGAAAGGAAGGAAATGACATTTGGAGTGATGGTGTTCCCCTTCCCAAGGGACTGTTAGACWTGATGGATCCTGGCTTTTCCGGAGATCGCCGAACACCTGTGGGCTCCTGGGAAAGGGTGACTGAGTTCTTCGGGTTGCTTTGCTAACGTGAAGATTTTGCTTTGCCTCTTAAACTGTCCTTATCTCAAGCTATSAGTTTTCTCAGTTTTATTCTTCTGGTTCTCTCYCCCAYCCCTCTGTGGGAGRAGTGAGTGAGTGAGTGGCTGTGTGGGGCTTTGTTGCCAGCTGGGGTCAGATCACAGGAGCTTGTGGCTGTGCAGCTCCCGAGCTTCCTTCGATGATCTCTTTCACTGTTGGTATACAAGCTCAAGAGCTGATGTTAGATGTGTGYAATTTCTTGCTGTTTTCCTGAAGAATAGATCAGCAAGACCAGAAAGACTAAAACAGCAATTTTCTAGCTAGAAGCACATTAGGAAATCAATTTCTCCCTGTGACTTCTTGAGGCAMCAATATAAACTGGTTATAATGACCTTAATTCAACCTCAGAAGGGGGAGTTTGAACTTCACAAACCYCTGCTTAACCAGGATGTGCTCAGCAGCCCTTGCACTAACAACTCCTGCTTTTTCAAAAGACAATAGGACATAGTCTTGTGACTCATTACCCATTTATTACTGTATTAATTGCTGATTGTTAAGATTTTTATTATATTTAATTAAAAATAATGTTGTTAGTGTTATAGAGGAGACAMAAAGTAAAATGAAGAGAGCCAGCAGGCGAGTTCTGAGATTTTTTCAAAGAGGTCAAGTCACAATGGAAGTACTTCAAAACTTTTGGCCAAACCCATTCTCACCCTGGATGGAGTTAGTCCTTTCCATCCTTCCAGGCTTCCAAGTTCATTGCTAGCATTTATACTGTTGTACCAGTGACAGAGGCCATTTGCAGGATYTAAAAGCAGATTTAACCATGTCTTGTACTTCCAGAGAAACAGGGAGAAACCTGAGGGACCTAATACCTGCTTTGCTTTAATCTGAGGTATTTGCCCCCATTATTTCTCACTAGTACTCGCAAGAAGCATCTCTTCTTGCATTTCAACAAAAACCAGTAATTCATTTGTCTCTGGAGTTACAGCCAAAACATTTTTTTGTACTTTATGCCACTAAGCTGAACACAATAGAATTTTCCTCTTACTAGGAACAGAAGCCAGTTAACCCTTAATCCCTAGGCTTTAAAGTTTACTTAGGTTTCTCACCAAACTCAGAATGGGTTTGTTCCCATCCCTGTATTTTTCCTGCTTTGATTCTTACATTTTGTGCTACTTTTGTGGTTCCTTAGGGMGTTTAATTACTGCTCCAGAACTTCATGCCAGCAGCCACTTCTTCCAGCAACAGCTGCCATAGCCTTCCCAAATTACAGACTGTTCTGCTTCAGATGCAGGGAAATGAGGGACACACTCAGTCCTTAAGCAAGCCCAGGAGCTCCCTGGCCAGTTTGTGTCAGCTGGAGCTGAAGCTTCAAGCCATCCCAGCCTGAGCAATAGTCAGGCAGTCAGTACTTCAATATAAATGTCTTTCATGTCCTTWTATTCTTAACCATCAGCCCCTTTCCCCTTCCTTAGTCATACTTGCAAGGTTTCCCTAGGAAATCTCTTCAGAATCCATCAGCAGTTTTTTCTTTGTTTTCCACACCCAGGGAATCAGGTATGTGAAATGTATTAATTTGGACTAATCTCCAACTATTTTAACAAAAAGTGAAACTTGAGGTAAGGATATTCTGTGGCTTTTAAGGTMTGCTTGAAAGTGAGTGGGGAAAAATTATGGTACAGATGAAGTATGTATCTTTATACATTAATTTTATTTTAAGAGCAGTTGAATAGTAGCACATCATTGTGGGGAATACCAGTCCAGACAATAAGATCTGTTTGAACAGCATGGCTTGCTGGGCATCTTTTGTTTTCCCAGTTTCCTCACTTGAGTATTTTATTGGAGAATCCGGGCTGGTTTATAACATACTGCCCTTTTGGCAGCCGTTCCTAAAATACCTCAGCATCGATGGTGATGGTCACACTACAACTTTGGTGCTTAAGCCAGCAAAGTCTCCCWCTGAGGCTTGGTACCTGAACTGCATGGGGCAGGAATACAAGTCATGTGCCAGGTCTGGTTTGACAAGCCAGGTTTTCACAAAACACCCCAAACTGCCATGTCTCATTCATGTTTAGACAAATTAGGAGAGTTTTGATTTCCCAAGAGCAGAGCAAGCCTGGGGCTCGTGCCCTKCACTGCCACACCAGTGAGTGCAGACACATGCACAAACTGCCATGTKTTTGTGCTATTCAAAAAGACTCAAAGTGATCTTCAGAAAGATTATAAGGTGCAAATAATGTTCTTTCTTTCTTCATTCTTAGTAAGAATGTGTAAAACTATGAAATTACTTCTGTGTAGAAATTATATCCRAGGAAGATGGTGGTGACCATGATAAACCTCCTGGGCAATCACTAAAACGAAATACTCATCCATGCAGTGCCATTGCTAACAGAGACTTTGGATATTTGGAATTTCCAGCCTGTTTGGTTTCTGGATGACATGAAGCAGATCTCTCCTGGGATCAGTTGTCCCTAGGTTGAGGAATGGGATCATGTTTATACAGTGCCATTAGGGCTCGGGTTTATTGTGGGAAGAAAAACAAATCCAGTAAAAAAAMCCCCAAAAACAAAAACAAAAAGATAAAAAAAAATCAAAATTGCCTTCAGAACAGAGCTTGATTGTCCTGCTCAGTTCTCAGTTACAAGACAAATAACCACATATGGTAAATGGAAGTCTAGACTGACATTTTTCTTACGAACTTTGCTTCAATTTCTGAATCAGTACCACACATCATTCTTATTTCTTTAGCACCGTTTATCTCCTGCTAAGCATGCCATGACTTCAGTGCAAGTTTTTTTAACTGATGGCCATAATGTTGAAGAATATAATCCAGACAGATACGTGATTAATTGTATGAGAAGTAATTAAAAAGAAACATGATCTCAGACTTTCATGAGTAGCAGGATTTTTGGTAGTTATCTTGTTCTCTGTGTCCTGCAGAACTTACTGATAAATTATCATCTAGATACCAAGACTTCAAACTAGACAAGAAAAATAAAAGGGCTTCATTTATGCAGTTTGAAATTAGACTGTAGCGCTAAAAAATAAAGGCAATTAAAAACTGGGATGCYTCAGCTGCTTGATTAAACAACTAACAAGATGCATGACTGACACTCCTCTCCAATCTTTATTTATTTGTTTATTATTAAAAAGCTCCTCAGATGTGTATGAGCCATCTGCTGTTCTCAGATTCTCTGAGCCTTGGTATATAATGCATCTGCAAAGCATTTTCATTTGAAGCCATTCACTACGGAAATCTGAGAATAAAAATTTCCAGTAGAAAAAGCTGACGCTTTCTAGACTTTTCTGTTTATGACCCAATCTTTCCTCTTTTTTTCCCCAAGAGCTCAAGTTTGATCATTACAGCTAAGCTGCAGGCTGCTTTGGTGGGATAAATAACATCAGCCAAGTGACAGCAGCCAAGCTGGGTTTGGTGTCCTTATCCTGGTTATTTCCTCCGCTCACTGTGGAAGCTCCCATCTGGAGATGGAGCCCTGGCTCAGGCACAGGGCTACAGAGCAGCCTGGARCCTGGATCTTGGTGTGGTGATCCTGCCTGCAGCAGTGAGCGTGCTGAGATTTGCTGGGACAGCTGCTGTAACACAGCAAACATGGAAATGAGAAGGAACACACCAGCAGCATGGAAGAAACCAGCCCTKAGCTCTGGGGTGGGAGCTGAAACAAGACATGGCAACTGCAGTTGGTTAACTCTGTGTTACTTCAGGCCACTTGAGGCTTCCCAGCTCACTCTTGAACATGTACCTGTGCCTTTCAGTCATCTGCCTGCCTGCCAGCATCTGAAAGATGTAAATCCCRTCTTCATGGATCAGGATGGGGATGGAATAGCTCTCTATCATTTGACCTTCAGCATTAATAATCTCCTTCTGCCAGTATAATTCCAGAAGAATTCCTTAATTCTGCTGCAGTAAGTCTGCTATGTAGCAGCAAAGCCATGGGTCTCTTCAAGCAGCCTGAAGGAAAAAGTGGTGGCGAGGAGGTACAGCTCTGATAAACGAGATGTAATTCCACCATAGAAATATTTTTTCTCTAAGGCATTGACCCTCACCACACCATAGAAATGGTTTTCTCTGAGGCATTGACCCTCTGACTTGTCCCTGCTCAGCTTCCCCCCTCCACAAACCCCCCTTTAGCTCACCGAGGGCAAGTCACTGGTGCCACACAGCAAAGATTTTATTTCACTAAAGGAAAAGGTGAGACTGGAGCATGTAACTTCTCRTTTGTGAAGTATGAAAACAATCTTCTCATGAAGCCCTGAATAACCTGGGCTTCTCTTTACCTGCAGTTGCACCAGGCCTTCCTACTCAGCTTACAGGAGTGGCCAGAAGCTGATGCAGATACGTGGAGCAGAGAGAGCTGGACAAATCTGAAGAGGTGGATGAGAGTTACAGGAGCTGACAGGTGAAAAAAACAGCTGTGGAGATAATCCACATGTCTTCCTCTGTCCAGGTCTTCGTTTTTATTGCTGTCACTAGGGCTGGTTTCAAAGACAGACAACTTCCCACAGCTGTCTGCAGAGTTGCCCAAAAAGCACATGTTATATGGCATTAATCATGCTGTGTCCAAGGTACATGTGCCTCGTAGCACCAGAATTAATTTTACTGTACCAATTTTCTGGATATTCACACTGCACAAATCAAGGGTTGGTTGTTTGTAGCTGGATCAAAGCTAATACTCACTACTAACCAAACCACCCAAAAGATTATGAGATTACTAGAAATCTGGGAAATATCCTCAGAGGATGAACCCAAGTAGTTCAAAGCAGATGCAATTTCTGGACGGGGGAAATGATTGTGAATTAGCCCTTCACAAAGGAGCTCCATAATTTCAATTCTATGTCACCGTATCAGTCTTGAATTGCATTTTTCTCACACACCTCTTTCTTGCAGTGWGGCTTTCAGCAAAGTCTTATTGTCTGCCCTGTGAAAAACATTTAGCAAACTCTTCTAGGTTTTGGTTGATTTTACAAAAATAATAGCATCAAACCCAGCACTGAATTTTGGTGAGGGCAGTAGGATTCATGAGGAAGTGGGAGCAAAGTCTGGGAGTCTGAGGACTGTGTCAGATTTCCTTACAGTGTTTTTAATGTGTGTTAAAGTGTTTGAAAGCACTCTTAACTCCAGTGAAGAGCAGTATGTTTCTACTTGAATCTTTTAACCTATTCCATGGGTGGTTTTCTGSCTCATGGTGGTTTTTGTTTACTTGAGGTTTTGGTGTTGTGTTTGTTAGCCTTGGTGTTTTTTGTTTTCTTTTTGCTTGGATATTTTTTTAGCATTTCTTACTTCTCCCCTGAGGAAAAAAGAGACATAGGTAAAACCCAGTCCTGTAAATGAGGTGTTATTTTTAGTTCCTAAACTCTGCTATGCCTAATTAGTTCATGCAGCTGAAAATTAAACAGAAAACACCATGCCCTACAGCAATAAGTGTTCATGTATAGCGCCCAATATCTCCAATCCTTTCATCTCTAAAGAACACCCGTTAAAGTTGTGTGTGAAGAAAACGGCCCAATCCGTTGTATGTAATCTTCACGATTAGAAAAGTACAAATACTCATTTTATACACGTGGGCAGCCCCACTGTGAACCTGCAAACATCCTTGAAATAAGCATCAGAAACCTAAATGCAGTAGAGGAATCCCACCMTCTCTGTTGGTTTCCTGTGTAACTCTTTCTATTCTGTTGCATTTTTTCCTCACACAGCCCATGGAATGAATCTCTCTGCGACTGGCTTATTTTTTTCTAATTTTCCTCTTCTCTCTGAATATGGGATATTCCTGATGTGTCCTTCAAAATTCTTGTCCCTGGCCTGTGCCAGCCTTGCCAGGACTCTGAGGCAGCCTGGCTGGAGAGGATGAGGAGATGGGGACAATGCCACTGGGGAATGGGGACAATGCCACAGTGATGGAGGGCAAGGTTGGTGCTGAGGCTCTGTCYTGCATCARGGCACTGTGTRATGCARAGCCTGRGCAGCTCCTGTGCCCTCATCTTTGYCARCCACAGCYGTGGGCAARCCCTGGACCCCTCTTCAGGCTGGAYTTGGGGGAAGAGGGGAAAAATGAAGGAGCTTGATGAGAGTGCAAGTTTGCTTTTGGATTGAGGYACACYYTGATCSCTTATCTTTGACACCACAGGACTGTCTGGAGCCAATGGAAATKGACCCTAGAAGGTGCCCTGGGAACTTATAGTATGGTTTCTATGCTTGGTAGTCAGCAGCTCTGCTAAGTGAAAGAAGCCAAATTCGAGTAACAGCCTGTTTCTGTGAGCAAGTGCTGCATAGCTGTTACTATTCTCATTTCACAGAGGAGTTCGATACCCAGTGATAAAATGTGACAGTGCCAGTCCCACGGTGTCACAGCCTCCATACAATGAGGGCCATTAGGTTGAGGTCTCAGTCAGCAGGCAAAACTGCTCTTTCAGAGAAGGGTCTCTGCTGTTCCCTTAAATTTTCTGTGGCAGATCAGGGCTAGCAGAACACCTGCATCTTCATAGCACAAAGGGAATTTTTTGTGCATTTTCTTCTTCGTTTTCGAGTTAGGCTTGGACTAGCAGCTGTGTTAAAATAAGTAGCCACATCTACTGAGGAAGCTGAGCCTTCATTCTTCTCTAGAAGGACCAAGACATATCTACACACCATTAATTACTTGGTTTGGCCCCAGCAAATTTTYATCTATCATTTTACATAGGGGGCATGAGCACTTTTAGAACATGGGTTTCAGAATATATATTCCAGTCAGCTCCAAGAAGTCATCTACATGTAATTTGGAAGCAGAAATTGTATTTATTAAGGAGTCCCCACTTCCAACATGCTGCCTAATGTTATGCAAAATTATGTCACACAGAGCAGATCAAGAGCCATAATAGTTACACTGGATGAACAGAATGAATCCCAACAGGTAGGAAGCCAGTCCTGCAATACATTATTCATGGCTGGCCAAATCAGCTCCAGAAGCTGGAAAGTAAGGGRAAAAGGGATAATTTATAGCTTTCTTCACTCTCAAAAAATTCTGACTTCAATGTTGCATTTGCTTTGTACATGATCKCCTTGCTTAAGTAATCTCTAGAAAGAAGTTTCAGGGTGATTAGATATTTCTGCATTGTAAATTTAAAAGCTTAAAACATTTTTGAACAAAAACATTACCTCTGCTACAAAAACTTCATTWAATAAAAGCATTTTGCTTTGCTTGAACTATCAATTGCTTCTTAGCAGGAAATAACTGGTACTTTTTCTGATGAGGCTGGCATTTTAATTTATTTGCACGGTAAGTCATCGTTTAGTAATATGAAATTTCTGGCAAGACAAAGAAATGTGGACAATCCCTAAATGTGTCAGTAATTTTGTGCTGCAGATTACTGCTCCAAGAAGTGCCTTCCCAGGACAAGAGGGATAGAATCCATCCATAGCCTTTCTAGACATATAAATCAAAAGTATTCTTTTATCTCTGAGTTTGCATCAAAAAATGGCACAGACCTTTTTTCAATGACATTAATGAGAGAATCTGAATATTCAAAATGCAAACAGTGCCTGACTTTCACATTCACTTTGATAAAAAGTTAACCTATAAATCTATTGCTGAGAAGTAAACCAGGTAAGGTTTCTCTGTCATCTGTAATGATGGAAGACTGCAATTCTCTTTAGAAGAGGGGTTTTGAACTACACATAGTCACTTCTCATGTGTCCTGGATAAGTCAACTGGTTTGTGAGTTAACCAAATCATAGAAAAAACTCTGAAAACCTAACTTTTTCATAGTTATTCCACTTCTCAAGGTGTCATGTGCATGTGTATCTGATTAATAAATCTTTCTTTAAATGTTTTTTACTTTATCTACATTTCCTCAGATGCTCAGAAGCTGACCGTACTCTGAATTTTCTGAAGCCAAGTACGCTTCATTGAAAGATCAGGAAAGCAAAACCACAGGATTCAGAAATACATTTGTCTGACATTTCTCTGACTTTGGGTTGGGCTGAGATGCCCAAAATTTGATTATCATGAACCTCACACGAGAGCAGGAGAGACACAGCTGCTTTCCTCCTGCTCCTTTGCTATTGTCAGGCCACTGGACTGCTAAACTTCAATATTTTGTACTAAAAAATGCCCAAGTTTAAGTAAGGTTATTTCTATTATGCATGAGACATCTGACTCTAACCCACTGATTTTAACAAATATTTTCTTCAAATTAACTTTAGTGTCGCTGAGAGTCTGGCCATCKCCTGACTGACAGTGCACTCCAGGTCGAATCGATTCAGACAGCTTCCATTTCTATTTTGTGTAATTTATTCTAATGCAAAAATGTAATCCAGTCTTTGCTGAAGAACTCTTGACTCAAGTGAAAATCGTATTCTTTCGAGGTTCTGGAATTTTTTTTTTTTTTACCTTTACACTTTTAGGTCGGGGTAAAATCCAAGTTCAGTAATTAAACATATGCTCTACAGATCTAAGATTGTAATTTAATGTTAGTTATCCTATTGGAAGTAAACATTATGTCATGTTGAAGAGGCAAAGAGTTACTTGTTGGAGTGGATAACAGAGTGTGCTTCCAGATAATGGCAGCCTTCTGAAACAAGGAAACACAGAAACACAGCTCCACAGGAGGAGGCATTTATGGGTCAATATTGAATTATACGTTGTGTTAGCAATATATTTGCAGTAAACCAGTAAATTCAGCTGTTGAAAGGAGATGTGTTTTGCAGTGCTTTGTCTTTATATATAATTCACAGATTTGATCTCAGCACTCTGCAATGATTGATCCCAGTGGGACTTGTGACATTTCAGCAATATGTGCCAATAACTGAAATGTGCCTTTTCCTCTGCTGTATTTCTGAAACAGCCCTGAGTGTGGTGGTATTTCTGCCACTAACCATGAGGTGGCATAACGTGCTCAGCAGAACAGCAGTCAAACCTTCCTTTTAATATTCTTTTGTACATCATATTTCTTGACATATTAGGTTTTAATGGTGAAAGACAGGTTGTAAAATTAGTTGAGCTTTTAKAAACCCTACTCTATTACAAAAGCAATGACACAGATACATATTTGTGTGCTTGTATTTTTGGTGCTTTTCATGCTAGTAAATAATAATTTTGAA